>NC_052622.1:48767801-48867426 GCF_016545825.1 Eucalyptus grandis | reverse complement strand
TTTCAACTAATATATCATATATATATATATATATATATATAATATTTTTGAAAAATTTATTTACCCTTTAATATAAATGTTATGTTAATCTAAGTGGGTAGCCCCTAAGTCCATTATTAGTAATGTCGCAAGATTTTGTGAATTAGTGAAATGCAATCCTCCAATGAGTGTTGTGATGAAATGATGTGGTACCTTGCAGTAATATTCTATCAATTTTCATAGCACGAGTCAACAATTAAAATTATTAATTTCATTTTCCGTCATATAAAGAGCTTCCTACATATATTTAGTTTGCATATAAAAACAGGTATATTAACGACGTGGCGGCAAAATATTTACTTTTTTTTTCAGCAAAAAAGTAAAAAATGACGAGAAATTTTTTTAATTCTTTGGTTTGTGCGGCGATTTATTTTATCGATTTTGCTATGTGATTTTGCATTATTCTATGGGCGGGCCGGCCGGGCATTGGATCACCCTTCCTTCATCGCTGATAATTTCGATCCGACGGCCGATAAAAACCTGCGATCGATCGACGAATCAAAGCACCGGCACCGCTCACGCTCAGCGCAAGATAGCATTTCCCTATTCGATGCTATCCTCCTCCGTTGGATGCGCTCTGCACGCCTCCGTCTCCCGAATCCGCCGCGCTTGTTCTTCGTCGATCTCCGAAAGATTCCCTTTCCGCGCGAAGATGGAGTGAATTGAGATTCCGCGCAAGCTCATCTTTCTCTTTGCCGAGCCGCTCTTCTGCCGTGCGGCAGGTGAGTCGACTCGTTCCGATTTCTCGGCGGCTTTGTTGGGCGCCGATTTCGTTTCTAAGTGTCGATCGAGTGATTCGGAGTGACGAGTTGGTTTGATCGCGCGTGGAGAGTGTTTGGTGGTTTGTCGTGGGGTTATGGTTTGATCGGGTTTCGCGTTGTGTTGATTTTAGTTCGATTCTGGGCTGTGGGGAGCTGTGGGAGCTGTGGGATGAACTTCACTGGAATCGATTAGGAACAATCAGGGCTTCTTTGTTGGACAGTCTTGTGGGAAGGTTCAAATGTGCACTGGAAGTTGGGTTTTTGAGATGGCATTGATACCGAAGCGATGTGGTGTGGCTGAACTCACGTCGGGGCACGTTGGACCAAATTATGCGTTCAATTGTAGTTAGTTTATTGAGTGGAATGTAGTTCGGATACAAGTAATGCAGGCAAGATACTCGTTTATGAGGAAAATCTATCTTGGGTAACGTGAGACTTTGTTTCATACTGTTTTAAAGTATTTACAGTGAGATGAGAAATATGGTGGTTTTGTTCTGGACAGGCTCGTTTACTTCAGGCGCGAAATTTCACTGCAAAATGAAGTATTTAGGGTGTTGTCCCACTTGTTTTTTTCTGTTCAGACTGGGCTTTTGTGATGTCAGCGTGAACGATAACCCAGAATGATCCTGAGAATACCATGGGATATTCTGTACAGCAGCATCAGTCTTAATACAATCAGCAATGTATGCGTGGGGAAAGTGATAGGAGGTAACTGCAGTTGATGTTGTGTGGAGAAAGTGGTGGCAGAATATCCCTTAGTTAACTTCTTTCCTTGAGTTTTGTCACGAAATGACCAAAAGTCATATTAAAAGCCAAATGCAAGTCATACCAGAGTCTTTTTCATTTATTTTCGGGGCTTGTATTCACTCTTACAAGATTTCCTGCGAAGAATGTACCACAGTAACGGTTGTATTAATGTCATGGGTCACTGCTGTTAACATCTTCTGTTTCATATTAGTGGTTTATCCATGTCATATTCATAGTATCACCATCTTCATAGGTTTTCTTGCAGGTGTGTTCCAGCACTGATTTATATATGGTGCAATGATGTCTGGAATTAACAAGTGTGATGAAGGAAACTTCTGACAATAATACGGATTCATCCCCAAATGATTTTGGTACCATAGAGGAATCGCCTGAGGAAACCATATTGTCACGGCAAACTTCAATTAATCTCGTCCCATTTATTGGCCAGAGATTTGTTTCACAAGATGCTGCATATGAGTTTTATTGCAGCTTTGCAAAGCAGTTTGGCTTTTCAATTAGACGGCATCAACTCGAGGAAAGATGGGGTGGGGAGGGGATTACCAGAAGGGATTTCACCTGTCACCGTGGTGGCTATCCACAGATAAAGCCTTCTGATGATGGAAAGCTGCAAAGAAATCGAAAGTCATCTCGTTGCGGATGTCAAGCATTCATGCGAATTGTTAAAGGGCTGATTTTGACATACCTGAATGGCGCACATTACTGGTTTCAGCAACATCCACAATCACGAACTTTTAAAAATCAAATGACATGCAGCTGCTTCCTGCTTACTGCACCATGTCTCCAGATGACAAGAGCAGGATTTGCATGTATGCAAAAGCTGGGATGTCAGTGCGACAAATGTTAAGATTAATGGAGCTGGAGAAGGTGTCAAGCTTGGTTGTTTACCTTTCACAGAAATAGATGTCAGGAACTTGTTGCGATCTTTTAGACCCGTGGATCGTGATAATGATGCTATAGACCTTCTCAAAATGTGCAAGGATAAGAAGGATAAAGATCCCAACTTCAAATACAACTTCCAGCTAGATGCAAATAACAGATTGGAATATATTGCATGGTCTTATGCTTCTTCCATTAGATCTTATGAGGCTTTCGGAGATGCGGTAGTTTTTGATACTACACACCGTTTAGAAGCTTATGATATGATCTTAGGAATTTGGGTTGGAGTTGATAATCATGGGATGAATTGTTTCTTTGGTTGTGTGCTTCTTCGGGATGAGAATGTGCAGTCTTTTTCGTGGGCATTGAAGGTAGGCACTTATCCCATTTCTAGAAGACTGATACCATTATGGACCATTTTTTTGTCATTGTGCTATTGAATATATGATAGAATCTGGTATCCTTTTTTTGGCTGTTGCAGTACATTAAGATTGCAGTCTGGCCAAATGACTGAGCTTTAGGCTACTTGAATTGCTTTTCATGTTGACAAGTGAAATTAGAGGCACACTTCATATTTTCTTAACGTGCAAGTAAGTATTGCCATTTGGCTAAAGCAATCATATCATGAGCTTGAGTCACATGTTTGGGTTAGGGATCTAAAGGACCTGGGGTGGTGGGGGGTGAGTAAGAGTACATTGGGAGTTAATGTCCTCTCACCAAATCTAACCCACCCCCCCCAAAACAACCAAAAACTGCCTCTCTTCTCTCTCTGCATTTTTCTGAATTCATGCTGAAGAATAACTCTTTCTGTTCTTGTAGCTAGTGAATCTTAGTCTAAAGAGTTATAAAAACCTATACCGGTAATGCTTCTACATGACAAAAGACTGGGTAGATCTATTCTCAACCATTCTTATGATATAGCCATGTTCCTAGCATCTGGATATGAGACATAACAGTTTTCTGACTCAACTGTGTGCAATATCTTGTACTTCTAGTTTTCATGGTTATCTCATTTTAGCTTCTTGACACCTTAAATGCGACAGACGTTCTTGGGTTTCATGAATGGAAAGGCTCCCGGAACAATTTTGACTGACCAGAACATGTGGCTGAAAGAAGCAGTTGCGGATCAGATTCCCCAAGACAAAACATGCTTTCTGCATCAGGCATATCGTTGCGAAGTTCTCTGATTGGTTTTCAGTGCTTCTTGGGCCACGGTATGACAAATGGAAGACAGACTTTCATGAACTCTATAATTTGCACAGTGTGGAAGATTTTGAAAGGAGAATGGAGCAAGATGGTCAGCATGTATGGGCTACATGGAAATAAGCATATCAATAGCTTGTCGCATTACGTATGTTTTGGGCCCTTCCATATTTGAGGTCTTACTTTTGTGCGGGAATGACCAACGCTATCCAATCTGAGGCAGTCAGTGCTTACATCCAGAGGATTTTAAGTGCTCAATCTAATCTTGAAAATTTAGTGGAGCAGGTGAATTGCAGTAGCCTCTTTACATTCTCCATATTTTAGAACTTACAGTTAAGTCTACTGCATCCTGATATTATACTCTCGTTACAGGTCGCTGCTATAGTTGAGCTGAAGGATGAAGCAGGAGCAAAGCAAAAGTTGCAACGGAAAATCCCAAAGTCACCCTCAAAACTGGATCTCCGATTGAATCTCATGCTGCTTCTATTCTTACACCATATGCATTTACCAAACTACAAGAGGAACTTGTATCAGCACCACAATTTGCCTCTCTAATGGTAGATGAAAATTATTTTATTGTGAGACACCACACACAGTTGAATGGAGGATACAAAGTAATCTGGATCCCTCAAGATGAGTTCATCAGCTGCAGTTGCTGCCAGTTTGAATTTTCAGGTATCCTTTGTCGGCATATTCTCCGGGTTCTATCAAACAACAACTGTTTTCACATTCCCGACCGGTATTTGCCTCTCCGTTGGTGTGGTGCAAAAGTAGCATGAGGACATCTGGGAGTATGCTGGAAAAGTACAGCTGTTGCGGTCTATGGTTGCATCACTAATTTCAGAACCTTTTGAGTCAGAAGAGTTCTTAGATGTTGCCTGTGACCAAATAGGTGCAGCACTTTCCCGCATCAAAGAATTTTCTGGGAATCCACACGAAACTGATGAAATTGGCTATAATAGTCCACCAGAGTCATTGATTCTTCCAGAGGTCGAAGAGTCAGTTCACGGTTTTGCAGTTGGGAACCCTCATGAGTCTATCCCCACTGGAAAAATGAAAAGAGAAGAACAAGAGATGGTATGGATCTCTATAGGAAAAGGAGACGTTGCTCCGTGCCTTGCTGTGGGCTGTTGGGACACGATACAGCCGAGTGCCCAATGATGCAGGGTGATGATTTGAACGGAGATGGGCTTGGCTTCCTATAGCTGACAGAGGCATCATGGACTACTCTCTTGCGGCGATTCAAATTTTGTATATGCGGACCTACTCTTGTCCTGAGGTTGAATAATGATCTTGCAGGGATTCGGTTGACTGTCTACTTATAAATCGAGTTACTCAATAGATGGTCGATACTAACAAGCATTTTTTAGTCAGTAGATGATGCTTTTAGTTGGACTACGGGTTAGCTTGTAGTATATGTACGAACTGAACTGATCACATCACAAAAAGTGACATGTAGAATAATATTAGATACAGGTTTTTCTTCCTCCTACTGCTTACCTTATTGACCTTTGCTGAACAAACATGGACTCGTCACTTTCTCCAAAGAAGCTTATGTCTTCAAGTGATGAAAGGGGGGGGAGAAAATGATAGGTTTGAACATACAGGTTACAATCCGATGCTCACAAATTTCCACGTGTTCATTACTTGTAAAACCTAGTCTGCCTCGTTATCCCGCAGCAGGAGGCAGCAGGAATTGATAGGTTTGAGTACACAGGCGATAATCCGGTGTCTTCTACTTCAGCTCTGATACTACCGGAGTGCTGATACGCAATGCATCACGAATCCCTATTTCATGAAGAGACTCGTGCCAAATTTTTGCCCCACCAGTAAGGGCAACAACAAGCCATATTTTAAATGCAGTGATATTGATAAGCACAGAAACAAAGCTCTCTGAAAGTCAACGCCCTCTGACTAATACGTGGAGGAGTCTTGTTGGGACTAGCAGAACCAGTCGGGTATTTTCTGTACTCTCCTGACCGGCAACTAAGGCCTTATTCCAATTTCTTTCTTTTGTTTCGAAACAAAAAAGTATATATATAAATTTATTTAGTAACGTCAATTAATTTTTTTATTCCCCGGCCGAAGAAAAGATTTGGAATAGAAATAAGAAGTAGAAGAAAAATAACTTTTTATTCTCAGAAATTAATTTCTAGAAATAAGTTATTTTCTTATTTTCTTTTCTTCTTATTTGCTGGCTGCCACCCCACTTTGCTGCCTACTCCTGCCCTAACTATTGTCGTCGACCGATTGCCATTGCTGCCCACTACCGATTGCCATTGCTGCCCACTGCCGATGACTGTTGACACTGCTACCCATCGTCACCCACTGTTGATGATCATCGACTCCACCATCGCCTGGCTTCCACCACTGCCGTTGTTGTCGCCGCCAACCACCGACCTCCGACCGCCACTGCCAATTGGCAATCAACCTTGACGGTTGGCGTCTTTAGTGGTCATGGACAGTGGGTATCAATGGCGGGCGGCAACCATCAGCGGTGGTCAAAGGTCAGCCAATGGCTACAGCCGATGGCATTAAGAAAGAGTAAGAAAAAAATTATAAGAAATTTTACATTACAAATTTTTTTATGAATTTTAAAAACTGCATTCTTATTCTTTTTATATTCTGAAAATAAAAATTTTGTGTAGTTATTAAACACGTTCCTTTATTAAGAAATTGTTTCGGGGAACAAAAAAGACTATTTATAAAAAGAAATTGTTTCCCGTAACAGAAATGTTACCAAACAGAACTAATAGAACAAAGATGCAAAAGTCAATTTTCCATTTCAAAGGTGGGTAGTGAATTAAAACGAAAAGCATCTAGCCTCGGGATGAAACTTCATAACCAAAAAAGTAGGAAGCACAACACATGTACCATATGACCAAACAATTAGCATGTCAACATCCATGACTATATGTTCCAAATTTGGCTTGTTTAAACATGAGGTGAGTTGTTTGGTGAAATTAAATACAAGATTAGCTGATTTTCTGGGTTATTTGCCGTGCATTATTATCATAAATTGCAAAATGAGATTCGTGACCGGAATGATATTTACCTTTTAAAGGGGGAAAATACACAAAAAAACCTTTCTCAATGACAAAGTTAAAACTTGAACATTGCTTACACTATAGTCTGACATATAAGCGTTTCATATGAAGGAAACCGGCAACGCATCCCCAAAACAAAATCTCAAGCATTACAAACACCAAAGTACCCCACTTCTTCGAATGAAATGCACCCTGGAGTAACCTCTCAGCGATATCAACCTGCAATACATATACGGCTTCAAGTTATTATTCACTAAGGAACATTCCAAACATGATCAACCGTATCATTTCAGCATTCAGTAGATGCAAAGATATGATTCAGTTAAATGCTAAACTCCAGCCATCTTGTTTGACTGACTGTTGTTGCTCAAATGTTCAGCTAAATAACTCTTTACGCAGACAGAAAATGTCACATTCGATATAAACTTCTCATAACTTAAGCTAGTCATAAGATATTAGTGTATAAATGGAAGCCTTCCTTTTTCTCTTTCAGTTTTGGCTTGAGGCACCAATTTCAGACCAAGTTCTTCCCTGTCTGTGTTAATCTTGAAATTCCATATACCGTTAACAATCCAGTCCCAATTTCTTCTGTAAATGGAAAAATAGGCAGGAACAATAAAATTGTGACAGCAGATAAAGAAGAAAATTCTACCAAGTTGTTTTTCAGGAGCCAATAGAATCCTTGCATGGCTGCAGGAAAAGCTCACAAGCTGCCAAAGCAAAAATGATGAGAGCATTCATTCCCATCCACTGAAGAAACACTGTTGGCATTCTCCAGTGCTTCACATCAACCTGCACCAAGTTTTTATTGACCAATTCATGAGAAAGAGTTCCTCAACCTTAGAATTCATGCTATTACATTTACACACAAGAAGACATCAGATTACCCAAATTGGAGGTGGCAAATGACTGTTCCATTTAGTTCACGTTTCGTTTTTTTCCTTAATAGGATACCTTTACTTCAAGATCTATTAACGCATTAATAGACATGTTCATGGTGTAAACATTAAGCACTACGCTCTGCCCTTTTGTGCAAGTTTTTCCACCATCCATACAGGACAATAGAACAGGAGGAGGATAGCCCCGTGTCCAGAAAGAAGAGGGAGAGAGGAAGAAGTGGGATGAAGGAAGTTGCTCGAACATTATGGACCAATGAAGAATCCATAGAAAGATTAGCTTACCAGGTAAAAAACCACAGTTAACACCAAACCAGATACTCCAGATGTGATGCACATATAGCTAGGTGTATATAGCGGTTTACAAAAAGAGGAATACCTGTCGTAGCAAAAAGCCACAGCTTAGAAGAAATGAGGATTTTCTAATATAAACTGAGTTAAAAAAAATATACCTAGGATCTCCAAAACATATCCTGACAGCAGTAGGGGCAAAGGACAACATGGACCAGAAAAGCATCCTCTGCCCGTGGCTCTGTAGCAAAGACACAATATGATAGTCACCATTTAACCAAAACATCTACTAGCTGGACAAGTTTCAAAACCAAAAAAAAGGGAGGGGGAACGGAAGGATACATTATAGTATAATTATCAAACATTAGAAAGTAACATCATACCTTGACATGGACAAGAATGTGTCCATACTGCAAACCCACAAAACATGTAACAGCAGCCATCAAAGAGCTGGAGATTCGCTTATTAGGACCATGAGGCTATTAAATGTATAAGAAACTAAATCTTAATAATCCCAACATGAGTTTGTAGATCATGACAATCAAACCTCAAAACACCCTCCGGGTCAAATGGAGCAAGGCACCAACCAGGTGAATTTGCTGGTAAGGGCCCATAGTCAGGAGAATTGACACTACATTCCTGTTGACAACAAGAGATCGCATGTAAGACAATGTCTATGAAGGTAATTAGGAAGCATTATGCAAGAAATATGACAATTTGTTAGAGCTAACTGAAACCTTTGATCTTCTGTAGACAGGACGCTGATAAAGATGATTCTCTCCAAGAAGATGTCGATCGACAAAGCCCACAGCATTGCATGGAGGTTCAAGACTGCCCCTAGTCTTGCAGTAAACCTATCAGATAGCATATGGGGATATAATATTATATTGCAATAATTCGACATGAAACTATAATCAGGCACATACTCCAATCAAAGATCTAGACAGAATCACATAAAAACTAAAACTGTATTTTGATTTAGTTAATATCTCATCTATTATTCTGACTAATCCACTGATATGAAACTCATATAATCATCAAGCAAACTTCACTTCATAGAGAGAACTACCTTTTGAGATGAATTAGGTCATATACTGCCATAACTAATTTTGTAATGATCACTCAGTCTTTTGTTTGAAAGTGATAAACTAGCCTTAAAGGCCCAGAGTTACATGATCACTTAGCCTGACTCTGTGTTTTTTTTTTTTTTTTTTTTGGTAAAAGACTCTGTGCTTTCATTTGTGCTTTTGTGCATAAACCAACATCCTAAAACAAGAAAAAGAAGCAAGAAATGCAGCCAAAAAAACTATTTTGGGCTCATTTCATGTGAAATTATTAGCAGAATCATGGTCAATCAGGATGAATACTGCTTCCTCACTGAAGCATTATGAAGAAGCTAAGACACAGTGAATGGTCAACAAACTTGAGAAACATGAAAATGTTCGCACTCCCATTCATTACTACATCACAGAAGATTAAGTTGCCGCATGTTATCTAGTTACCCCAGACACACTCCATATTAAATACATTGCCGACTAATTTACCAACATATAACCTAAGAGAAGACATGTGGCTGCACAAAACATGTTGAGGCAAGTACTTCTGCTATCACTTCCAAAACCAACACATGATGCATAAGGAATAAGCCAAAAGCAGGTAAAGGACAGAATAGCAAACAGATGAACAACATAAATCAGGAAATACTGACAATTATTGTCGCAAAAGAACTCACATTTTGAAGGCTGGATTGATTGCTAGAGAAGCTCATTCCAACTGCTTGATACTCCCAGTCTGGAATATAAAGCCCATAAACCATGCCCATGTAAAGTGCACATAGCAAAATAGCCATTGTCCTGCACAACATATGAAGAGCTCATTTGGCAACAGCAGGGACACATTCCAATCAGTATACTTAGCTCTTGACTTCACTCCCTATTTCTTTTCTTTTCTATTCCAATTCACATACTTTCCTTACTTTCTTTAGCATAAATCTTTATGTCGACTCAGTAGATTGACGATAAACCAAAAACTGGGTTGTTCTTCATGTAACTGAAACTAAATTATTATTAACACACATTGTTGTTCCCACAAGGTAAAAATAACTTTAAATGAGTAAGCATGTGCATACTTGGGAGTGGGGAAATCCTAGATAAGCATCAACACCACCTATAGCATGAATGTATGCAACACTATCAATATGAAGCACGAGAGGCAAACTTCCCATCAAAGAAAGTGCTTTAAGGTTGTGGCATGCTTAGCCAACAAGCTTGTCATACTTCTTTGATATGATATATCAATGGAAAAGAAAGACAAAGTTGTCCTCTGTGATGATAAATTTGAAGGATAGGTGATTAAGGCTGCAAATAACTACATCAATGGTACATTCTATGAGGAGAAATGGAGAGAGTGGCCACCTGGATCGAGAAACCAATTTCCATAGAAGAAAAAAAGCTTTATGACATATGAAGAGAGATTGTCTCCTATATCTCAATAAGAGAGAAGATGCATCATAAAACCCAGAGATGCCCAAATTCACTACATTTTCCAAACTCCCTATTTTGCTCCAATCCACCCTTCTCCTCTAGGTACCCTCTATGAAATTTTCTCAAACTCTGGATAATTAATAGATTTCTAGTGTTGTAGACATTTCTTAATGAAAGAACCTCTCGTCTTCCTACAGTCTGATAAGTGTAGTGTGAAAATCTATGAACCACACATTTCTATGCTTTGGTGAAATCCTGCATAAACAGTGAACATGGACAGTTTCGATATCCCCTGCTGCCCCTTTTCCATTTTTCTTCAAAGGAACAAGCAGCAACTGGAGAAACAATGGTAGCCACAGCTATAGTAAAGGTCAAAGTCCGAACTAACCACTGAATATAGTATTTCCTTAAAAAAGGCCAGTGTTGAATCAACCGAGATGTTACTAACAAGCCAAATCTCTGAGATTGAAGCCAAGAAGTATCCAATTGATATCCTCTGCAGATGCAAAAATCATGGTGGATAAATAATTCTGCTCAAAGATTGATTCTAAAAGCTAGATTGCTATAAGTATAGATCATATGCTATAACCACTGTTTCTAAATTCCAAGTTAAAATCCTAACAATTCAATCAGAAACTCTGGCAGGCTAGACATAAAAGTATTACTTGAGCCAACCATTCAATGTCGTTGCCACTGTGGATGTAACCAACTAAAATCAGTCACTGGATAGGGATAACATGCTAATGCGTTCACAAGATATGATTGAAGTGGGAACTGGAATTAAATTAGAGTAAGTTTGCAATAAATGTTCTTAAGGTAACACATTCAATGAGTTCATTGCGGTGATGAAAGAACTCCCTATCATCTCCAAAAAACGTGATACTACATTTCAACTTTGAATTTTAAACCTAACACACCAAAAATATTCAACCAGAAGATCAAGGCATGCAACAACTGAACATAAGTCAGAAGTGCTACCTGTAACACTCCTAACCAACGAATCTTGCCCACATCAACTCCATATGTCAACTGATTGCGCCCATGGAAGTAGCCACCTAGTATACCAGAAATATCAAGCAGTCTTGAGTTACCACAGCAAGCATAATGTGCAATAGCGGTTCAAAAAATGGCATGTGACTAGGGAATTTTTACCTTGCAGTAACAAACCCAAAAGAAAGAGCTTAAGAGTTCTTATTATGACTTTCCTTGTGGCCAATGGTTTGCTAGAAATTTTCTGCAGAGAGGCAAAAATAACAAGAAGTGATTAGTAAAGTTTTAGGAGAAGGAAGTAGCCCACTAACGTAACTTTTATGGCGCAAGCCAACTTGCAGATTCTGAGAATTGGAAGTTTGCTATGGGTTGGCGTCTAAAATTTAAGGGTCCAACTCAAGAAGCAATTGATTTCTTTTCGTAGAGACAAGCCGTAGAACTCTTTCCCCATTTCAGTATGCAGCTTAGACTACATTGTATCATCATAAATTGTCCTTGTTCATAATTAATTCCACACTTCATGTTGTCAATTACTTAGAATATGATTACTTTAGTGTCCCAAACTAAATCGTGGCTATACATTATACACTCGGTCTATGTTAGTTTACCCAACTAAGTGAACCTTTTAACTTTTATGACATTATTTCAAATAGTTGAAAGGCATTCGATTTCTTCATGTCCATCATCCATCAAAACTGATGTGCATGATCAAAGTATCTCTCTGTAGCTACGATCCTCCTGGACTTTCATATTCGAAAAGCGTTTGCACCTTAAAAACTAGACCAACGGAGACGCCCACTCCAAAGAGGAAGAATGGCATCACAAAATCTGCGAGTGTTACGCCAAACCAAGGTGAGTGATTGATTGCCGGGAAAGCCCCTCCCGCATCATCAACTAATATCATCAACTGCAAGATATAGAAACACGAAGGAAGATTAAGATCAGAAAACAAAAAAGTACGAGCGACGTTGCCGACCTAAAACTGCAAACGCCAATACAGTAGTGACACGATCAGACTCTCGCCTCAAGCTAAATCGCTAGGAATCGTAAAAGATACCGCGAGCTCGATGACTGGAGGA
This sequence comes from Eucalyptus grandis, assembly GCF_016545825.1. Lineage (NCBI taxonomy): Eukaryota > Viridiplantae > Streptophyta > Magnoliopsida > Myrtales > Myrtaceae > Eucalyptus > Eucalyptus grandis. The sequence goes on along the minus strand of NC_052622.1, from coordinate 48,854,993 downwards.
CCAGCACTGCGTCGATTAATCGCGCCAACCAATTCGCTAACGCGATTATAAGCACACGCATTCTATCCGCTAAAGCTAACGGAAATAACTTCCCGAAATACTCAGTCTGGCGATGCATCAGCTGCACGGGGCTACTCGATAACTGAATCGCGCGACGAGAGAAGGCTATAAACCGCTAATTCAGCTGAAGCACGACAGAAGAGTGACAACCGCTCAGCCATAACCTAACCGAGCACTTCAAACGCTACCGATCAGCCATAATCGGGAAGCGGTCGAAGCGACGGAAGAGGCCGCTGGCGCAGGGCATAAACGAGACGGAAAAGGTCAGAGAAGCGTACGGCGACGGTGAGGCCGCGGAAGACGTCGAGAGAAGCGAGCCGCCGATCGGAGGACGGGGATCGAGCGCCGCGCCCGTCGTCGTCGCCGGGCGGCGTCTCCGGCGCGATCTCCGGCGCGGCCTCATCGCGGGGTCGGGCGGCGGAGGAAGGCGAAGAAGGATGGGGGAGGAGAGGCGTTCGGTGCTGGCGCTCGGAGTCGGATGCTCCTTCCGCGACGTCGATCAGAGTTGACATCTCTCTCTCTCTCTCTCTCTGCCCCTCCGCTCCTGGCGCGCTAACTTCTAGTCTTCGGTCTGAACTTACACGACTTGGTGATTTTCCTAATGAGGATGAGGATATATTTGTCATTGCCTTTTGCATCCGGCCTGCTCCGGCTACGAGCTGAGGTAGTTGGCACTGGCTATGGAGCTCGAAATTCAAGCGGCTGATGTTATGTCGCAACGTCACAAATCCCTAAGGCTTACATGGAAATTCATTCGAGTGCATTTATCTGAGGGGATGTGTTTTTCCATCTTTCACTATTTAACTTGCTGAAAATGATTAATCAACTGAAAATATTTTTGAGTTAAGGAAAATTTTCAGTATAAAATTAGACAAGTGAATTCCTAAATTTAAGAAGGTGAAAATACTTTTCGAAAATGCTCATATTGAATTTTTTAATATTTAATTTTCTTTCTAGAAAAATGAATTTTTAATTTTTTTCTCATTTCTTGATGGAGAAGGAAAAGAAAACAAAACAAAAATAAAAATATCTAAAAGGATTTTTTTCCCTAATTGAAATCATTTTCAAATGAAATCTAAAAAGTAAAAAAGTACTTTCGCTACAGATCATTAAACAAAAGGAAAACTAATTATTTTCTTGAATTTTTTTCTTAGAAAATATATTCTTTTTTATGAAGCTTTTTTTTTTTTTTTCAAAACAAAGGCTCAAAAAATATTTTCATCATTTTTGACGTTTGGTTCTGAAAAATAAGTCAACAGAAAATATTTTTAACTCAATGCTCATTTTCAAGTCCCCCGATGCTTGATCTTGGGTCCATCAAGGCTAGGCCAATGATGCTCATGCTCAAGCTCAAAGCCCTAGTGCACATGCTCAATGCCCAGCACTTGAGCTTGGTTCACGTAGGTAGTAGTCAAGTCCCTGATGCTTGAGCTTTGGTCCCCAGACTCAAGCCTGTGTCCACAAAGGTTGTGCGTGAGCCCTTGGCACTCAAGCTCGGGTCTTAGTTAATGTAATGTTTGTTCTTATGAAAATAATTAAAATTTAAATTTTTAATTATTTTTTATTTTAATTTTCCATTTCCTTTGCGACCTGACCACAAGCAAGGGATGAGCTCGCTCAAGGCTAGCAAAGCTTGACCTCAAGGTGGAGCTTTGCCTGGAGTTGACTCAACTCGACTCATTGGAATTTGACAAGTTCAAAGCTCGTCAATTTGGCAAGGCTCAAGCTCGCAAAAATATGGCGGGCTTAAGCCTTGCCCACCTTGGGCGAGGTCATCCCTTGCTTGTGGCCGATCACCAATCGTCACCATGGTTGGCAACCGACCAACGATCAACAACTAGTCAATGAAGAAAGAAATAGAAAAAGAAAAGAATTAAAAAAATCAAATATTATGATAATTTTCTCTAGAAAATTAAATCAAATTTTTTTATATCAAACGACGGAAAATATTTTCTAATTCATTTTTAGGTTTCAATTATATACTTGAAAACGATTTCTTGGAAAATATTATCTAAAGATATAATATTATTTTTCGCAAAACAAACAAAACCTAAAATGTATTTAATTTGATGGAATCAACCCGCTTCATATGTGTGATCCACCATCTTCAATGATTTGCATGAACAACGAATGTGTGCCCCGGATTCACTCAGTAACTTTTCTAAGCGCCCTATTTAGATTGAACGCGTTATTCGAATACGAGATTCTTCAGGGACATTATTACATTCTCATCTCCATCACAATCACAAGGGAGACAAAGAAGAAGGAAAAAGATCAGTCAATCAACTAGGCACATCAAACTACCTCAGTTAGCATCAGCACAGCTAAATCCTACACCTGAGAATGAATCTACAATGCTTATGCCAGCGCTTCAAATCCTAAACCCCTTTCGTTGCTGCCCGAGCTTGTTGCAGATAACGGCTAGGAAACCAAACAAGGCGCCGAAGATCCACATCAGGCACGAGAACGCGATGCACACCCAGTCTCGGAAGTTGTTCTTAGGAACGTGGTCTCTGTCTGAAATCAGCAACGCCCGATAGACGGCTTCGGCCAGAGTATAGGCTGTGATGGGGTCTGCCTCCTCTGCGAGAAAGCCGTACTCCGTGAGGCACACGAGGTCATAGACTCCGCTTGACTCCGATATGCCGAGGCATTCGCATATCTGGAGACGGGCCTCGATCCTCTCCTCGGTCGTTAGCAAATCGCCGTGCGTCAGGATCAAGAGGGGACTCTCATCTGCAACCACCAGAGGCATCCACATAACTGACCAATGAATTACAAATGTTCTAAAGACAATATGAGAAAACAATGCAACTGAAGCCAAGGACTCACTGCATTTTCTCAAAGCAGGGCCGAGAACAGCTCTTTGGTCGCTCTTAATGGCTGCAAATCGCCAGCTTTCATCGCTTCGTGGACCTCGGCTATGTTAACGACCACCATGACGCAATTCACTCTCCTCTTCGCAAACTTGGCAGAAGCCCTCGGTGGACAGAACTCAGATTCGTCATCTGAGGAAGCTCGATCCCCCGGCCTGGAGCAGAGCTGGTTGTGGTGAACGCCTTCGGTCATCCAATCGGACAGCTCCTCCAAGGCCTCACCAACACGGCCGTAGTCAAAGCCTCTCGAGTCGTAGACGCAGAAGCCGCTCCGCATCGACCTCACCACGTTGTGCTCTTCGAGATACATCGTCGTGTAGTTGGAAGATTTCCCTGCAGAGACATGAAAAGGCTTATGCTTACATTGTTTTCCCCTGAGAAATATTCTTGAAGACGTTCTCATTCGAGTGGAAAATAACTCCAGAAGAAAATATAATATTACACTGGAACACCTCATGTAGAAAACTCATCACTTTGACCCGTCAAAGGCGTTTTCCATAAGTCAATCTTTATCTTCTTGAAAGGTCTTTCTGTAAACTAATTAAAAACAAAATGTCGCTATTTAGAGTCTTTCTACTTTTTATCAAGCAGTGCTGATACTAACACTTAACTATATTCCAATACCAGTAAAAATTCCAGCTTCTAATCCTTTCTAACCAATCAGCATGATACCTTTGACCAAAAAAATAAAAATAAAAAATCAACATGACACCTAGAATTTCTCGTTCTTTTTGCAGAAAATTGAACTTCATATCAGTGATGCATCGATAAGAAATGTGAAAATCTTCTATGAAATGCAATTGCTTTCTTTTTAATAAAATTATTTAGTTACATTACTCTTGTTTTGTGGCGAAGAAGAGTTAAAGATGAGAACTAAATAAATCAAGGGTAAGTGCGGCTTCCTCACCACACGAAGTCTGAGCGAACGGGATAAGCCCGGCCCGGCCCAACACGCTGTACATGAGATTGATGAGCGAGCTCTTGCCGGAGCCGGCGAAGCCCGTCAGGAGAACCGTGTTGGTGGCCGGGATGTCCATCTCCTCCTTGCTCAGCCCCCCAGTCGGCACCCAGAAGTCGCCGGCCCGGTACAGGAACAGCTTCTGCCTCACCTCGTCGAGCCCCTCCGGCGCCACCATCGCCAGCCTCTCCATCTCCCTCAGCACCCTCACCCTCGGGCTCAGCCCGCTCGCGACGCTCGCCGCCACCTCCGGCTGTCCGGCGAGCCGCGCGCGCCTCCTCGTACCCCGCCGCCGACCGCCACCAGAGGTAGGCGGCATGGTCGTCGCCCTCGTCTTCGTCGGTGGATGAAATCCGGCTTTTCATCTGGGGGTTCCTAGAGCATTTCACTGTTCTGCCGGGAGCTTAAAGGGCGGAGATGGACGGGCCCAAAATGGTCATTTCGATGCGTGTGTGCGGGCCTATCTTGTTTCTTTGTCGTCTCAGCTTCTCAATAATGCCCAGAAACTCCAGAAGTGGAAGGAGGGTGGTTCGGGGGAAGTTTCTCGAGGTTTGGACCCATTACTGGTCTCAACACGTGTTGTTTTGTCTCTTCTCTCTGTGACAGAACGGGCATGTCCCGTAGAGACTCGCGATGTTCTTCAGCCATCATTGGGAGATTAATAAGAGAAGATGAAGGGCTAAGCTGCGGGTTGCGACGTGTAACCAGACAGTTTTCACACAGATTCTGTCGTACAGAGAGAAAAACTGGTTTTGTCAGAGGACAGTTTCACTGCACTTGCTCGCTACCGTGCAACCGGACGACACGAAGTCGCGACGACCCTTCGTCTCTAATCCAGTTTCGTCCTAGGACCGCTGTTTCTAATTCTGGTTATTAATCGACGATGTGTGGACTCTTGTTCTACTCGCCAGTCACTATGCTTTTCTTGCATGATTGAAGAATGACCAGCTACGAGAGGTCCTAGTTGCGTCGCCAAGCCGGTGTTGTTGATAAGGTCCCACTCCTTCATGGTATGTCCTATCTTCTAACGGGCAACTTGCAATTAGGCCACTCTTAATTCTCATTGCAGAAGAGTTTCAAAGATTTTTTGAGGATGAAGTTCAATTGCAAGGGTTGAGACGACCCAGAAAGCTCTTTCTTTTAAGGATTGCGTGAGAACATAGTCACAAATTCCTTAAATGCATAAAGTGCGTCACCTTATTATATCACGTTCCATTTTAATAAATCAAATTTTCTAAGGGAAAAACTCGGGTAATTTAGGACTTTATCCAACTTTTTTTCTGTTAGCTGAATGCATAGTTTAATATATAATTGTTAGATATGATGATCTTTCTTGATTGATTCTAATCGATTTTATTTGATATTGTAATATTTTATTACTTTTGATAACTGTTTAGAACAACCTATAAATAGACTCTTATCATTGGTATCACACACATGGAAATATACAAATATTCTCTTTTTCGCTTTATTCCAACATGGTATCGGAGTTTAAAGTCTTGAGTTCAAATCTTATCAGACTTAATTTGCCTCATCAATTAAATTTTCACATTTAGTACTAAGCAAATTACCAAACTAAGCATGATGGGGAATATTAGAATATTTAAATAATAAATCATGCATTCATCCAATAGCTTAAGTTTTTAAAATAGTTGTTAGTGGTCTCAATAAATCTCACATGATATTAGAACCGTTAGACGGAAGCATGATTTAATATTTAATTATATTCTAACATTCTCGAACCCTTCATTAGAAAATTGACACCTAGCAATTGCCCGATATTGGCCAGATCAAATTAATCACATTCTCTCTATTAAATTGCCATTACTCACTCTATCTTTCTTATGCCCTATCTCCTTGACCAGCAATTACCTCCATTGATAGAGCCATCATATGTATTATCACTAAGGCTCCGTTTATCTCATGAAAATAATTTTCGCAAAAACATTTTCTCATTTACGACGTTTGGAGGAAAATGAGTTAATAGAAAATATTTTCATGATCAACTATATAAAAATTATATTTAAGTTCAAGAAAATGATTTCCTTATTGAAAAAGTCAAAAACTTTTTGAAACTTTACGCTTGGTACCTAATATTGGTTCTCAAGTCTTTGGCACCCACCCCAGGTCCATCAAGGTCAGGTTTGAACCCTTGGTGCTCGTGCTCGATGCCTTAGCACTCGAGCCGAGTCTATAAAGGCCATGCTCGGGTCCCTAATGCTCAAGCTACGGTCCTCGGTACTCAAAACTTGGATCCACAAAGGTGTGCTTAGGCTCAAGTCCTTTGTTAATTAAATGTTCATTTTTATAGAAAAATTTAAAATAGTTATATTTTATAAAAAAAAAAAAAATGTATTTTAGATTTTGATTATATTTTATAAATTTCTTATCTTCTCTTTCCTTTTCTTTTGCTTCTTCCTCGGCTAATCGCTACCATGGCGACGGCCGGTGACCAACCACAGGTGAGCTCAAGCTTCACCCAAGGTTGTCAAATCCCATGAGATGGAGAGGGAGATCCAAAGTGAGAGAGACAAAAGTGAAGGAAGTTGTAGTTGAAATTGATGAGGAAGAGGATAGACTAAAGTAAGGTGTGAGAAGTTTGCTGCTTCCTCGACTACCATAAGGTCTTAAGCTTAAAACTGTTGGATCACCCCACGACGACACCTCGAGCTTGTCGACCTCAAGTGGCCTCGCCAAATCAGTCAAGATGGAGCCTTGTCAACCTTAGGTGAGCTTGTCCCTCTCCTGTGGCTAGTGGGGTCATCGTTGTGGTTGGCCACTAGCCAAAGAAATGAAAAAAGAAAGAAAAATATAAAAATATGGATTAATATCTGAAAAACTCCAAAGTGATACATTTACAACAAACTTACCATAGATTAATTTTTTGACCATGAAAAATCCCAAATTAGTACATCTATGACAAATTTACCAAAAATGACCACAAGTACATTTGAGACAATTTTACCCCAACCTAATATGTTCGGCCGCCAAAAAATCCAAAATAATACATCTGTATTTTCTGTTAAATTGAATTAATACCACAAAAAATCACAAAAATTATATAACTGTGATAAACAGAGAGTAAAATCTCAAACCGATACACCAGTCAACTGTCACATATAATCCAATTTAGTAATTTGATAATAAAATTTAACAAAAACTAATAGAGGGTAAATTTATCACAAGTATACTAATTTGGGGTAAATTTATCAACAATATACCAGTTTTGGGTTTTTGGTTGTCACAAAATTAGTTTAATATAAATTTGTCACAATTGTACTAATTTGGAGTTTTTAAGGTATCAATCATAAAAATATAAAATAATTAACAATTTGAATTTTTGTAATGTTACATAAGAAAATCAAATTGAATATTTCATACTAAACTACGAAAATATTTTCTAATCATTTTTGGTTTTTAGCCAAAAATTAAAAAAATAAAACTTATCAATTTCCAAAAATGTCACATTTTTTTGCAAAACAAATGGAGCCTAAATCATAATTCAATTGCCAAACTACCATAATCTCTATCTCTCATCTTTGTGGCACTTAGACCCATCAAAATGGGTTATTGACCCAATTTTTTACTCATATTAGTGTTAAATATATCATAAATGTGCTAGTTATATTAGGTAAATGGGCCATAAATGGTTTAAACATAATATGGGTGTTAAATGGGTCACAAATGGGTTTACAACTTGTTTAGACTCAACCTATATTTATAACTCTATCTTTATTCTTGTCTTCTCTCAATCTTATGCTCGCTTACTTAGCCTTTTCACCTTAATTTGGGTATGAGTTTTCATAGATTGAGTTAAATTTGGAAATATTTTATATGGGCCGGGTATAACTAAATTTGCATTATATTGAAATGGGTTAAGACGGATTAAATGGGTTTACTTGAGTCGGATCATTTTCGACTAGACTCAACTCACCCATTTGAAGGGTCCAACGACACCATATATCAACGTATGGTCCTCTTTAGATCTTAATCTGGAGCTGGTCACTGCCACCAATGGCGGCAACACCAAATATTGAACCAAGATCCAATGGAGACGTTTATAAATTGTGACTTAAGAGATCTAAAGGCATTGCCACTTCGGTCCGATCTTCCACTAGCAACGATTAGGAACAAAGCCTTGCTCCCTTCCGTACATGTGTGAGCGCACACATAGAGGCGTGATGGATGCAACTAGTACGTTACTAATTTTCATACTTGCTCAAAAAAAAAAAAAATCATAAACAAAATGCCTAAAATAGTGAAAATTGAGAAAGCTTGAACTCCCTAACCTTCTGCCCTTAGAGTAAATGATTGCATATCTATAGAGATGTCAATATGGCTACAAATCAAATTTTTAACTCACTTTTGGTGGGCCAGGTTGCATATGAAATAGAGGTGACCAGTTTCAAGATGAGAGATTCCTAATTTGTAACCAAGAACTACCCACTAAGGACAAGTTTCCAAAAAATTGGAAGCGCTCCACAATCACTACAAAATTGAACGTCTTGATGATCTTACGGCATGTCAAGGAGGAATGAAAGCATGCCATTTGTGCAAATGTCAAGAGGTTAGCATCCTACGAGAACATAGCAACTATGGTTGGAAATGCCGGCTACACAAAAATAAAATAGTACTCAAAGATGTCACCAACATCTTCTGTGATAATTTATACTTGAACTGTGTCAATACTACCAAAGCTCAGGTTAATGCAAGGCATCCTTCTCTGGTGACTCTATTCTTCGCACAAGGAGTTCATATTTGTTATGAGGTAGTGACTGGTTATTTATTTATATTACGAGCAATTCAGAGAAGTTGAGGATTTTATAATATGGACCTGAGAATCCTTTGTCCATTCTCCAAATGGTTTTTTTTCTTTGAGCTGATTCCATGGCTCAATTTATGTCCAGTATTTTACACTTTCAGCTAGTTTTATGTTCCAAGTTTGGTGATTCATGTTGCTAATTGGCATATCAACAAGCAAGAGGAGAGGTGTATATATACCAGTATGATCTAAATGGACAATTCCATACTTAGAACAAAAAATCGGACCAGTATTCACCAATTCCAGTAAATTAGAATCGGAAATCAGACAAGTCCTCATGAGAACTACCGGTTCAATCCGATTCTATGTGATTAAGGTAGTTCCCGGTTCCTTTACACACCCCTAATATGAATTGCTTAAAATTTTATATAAAAAAAAATGTGTTTAAAACATCTATGCCCAACTCTATATAGGTTTTTGTGGGTATACATGGTGCCCATATTCAACCTATTGCACTACCAAGTCCAACCCACAATCCGTGAGGATGAAACTTAGTCGGGTGCAAGAAGAGACCCTCGACGAGGTCATCCTCAAAGCGATGGAGGTTCTGCAACCGGCTTTACCGTAGCAACAACAATAGGAAGGAACCGTTCATGTTCTTGACTCTAAGCTCGATGTCGAGAAGCGGCAACGCAAAGGGAACAAAGGTCAAAGGGAAGCTAAAATAAAGACAAGTCCACCGTTTGATCCAATTGTTGTAGCTTGTGCATCACCACCGTCCCCCTTCACTTCCATACCTTTGTCATCACTCATCACTACCATTGCTCGTCCATTGATGCCTTCCCTTTGTTCTTGTTTTCATATGATAATGTAAGAGATAACGTAATTCTATAATGCGGAAAATACAAAACACAGAATCTTAGATCATCATGATTTTTATGATAAGAGGGATGAAGACATACCTTTATCTATAGTGATACCCTTGAAGATAATTGTTGTGGAAAACTGAAAAGATGAAGAAATCTAATTTCTCTCCCTCGATCCACTTTTCTTTAACATATTATGTCTAATGGAGGATTGAATATAATGTTCTTTTCACATCGTGAGCAAAGAGAGGATCAGACTCTTATTTATACATGTTATTAGGAAGTGTCTTCCATTAAAGCTCTTTTTAATTTCAATGAGAGTTGCCCCTCTTCGAAGAAGAATAGTAACTTCTCAATAAAGATTATACCATTTCATTAAAGTCATAACTTCTCATAGCCAATACATTTTAGCATTAAATATTGATTAAATCATCAATTAATAATATTATGTGGGCCACACAATAATTCTTACATTCTCCCATTTGGCCCATATAACCTTACTTTCATGGTTTAATAAAGACTATAATGTGCACAATAACATAATAATAATATCTTTCTTAAATTGATTATCACATAATAATCACAATTAAGTAAAGAAAACTAATGCGAGTCATGGCAGCTGTTTGTCATTAATCGACATTGTCCCTTCCATATACTACAACATAACTCTCTACTTAACATGATCTATAAATGAGAAATACAGTAATGGTCCAACCATAATGTCTCCGTTAGAGACTATCCTGTTTAACATTCATCTATTTCCATAATATATACTGAATAGAAAATAGGAAATATCATAAACATATAAGTTAGCTCCGAGTGTCAAATACATAAATTTAATGCAATTGTAATACAATTATTAATGACGTCTTATAATCCCCATCCTTTCAACATGTTCCTTAAATGTCTTAAGCAGCAATCCTTTTTTGTTAAGGGATTTGCTATCATAAGGTTGATGCTAATATGTTCAATTGACACTCTTTGTTTTTGAACTTCTTCTTTAACAGACAAGTATTTAATTTCCATATGCTTCATACCCTTAAAATACTTGCTGTTCTTTCAGAAGAAAATTACTGTGGAGTTATCACAATAAATTTTTAGCGGCCTAGCAATACTATCGACAATCACAAGCCTTGAAATAAAGTTTCGAAGTCATAATCCATGAATAGTGGCCTCAAAGCATGCCACAAATTCAGCCTCCATAGTAGATGTAACAATAATTGACTGCTTTGCACTTTTCCATGATATTGCTGCTCCAGCCAAAACAAACAAGTAACTGAATGTTAATTTTATGATATTAGCACATTCGGCTAAGTTTGAATTTGAATATCTAATTACCTTAAGATGATCAAATCTTTTATAAATGAGTATATGACTCTTTATTTCTTAAAAGTATTTGAAAACTTTCTTTGTAGTTTTCCAATGATCTAATTCAAGATCACTTTGATACCTGCTCAGCATTCCGACAACAAAACTAATGTATGGTCTAGTACAAGTTTGAGCATACACAAAGCTCCTAACAACATATGCATAAGGAATACTTTTTATTTGTTCTCATTTCAATTCACTTTTGAGACATTGCATAAGGCTAAATTTGTGATCATTCTGAATTGGAATTATTCATACTAAACATTTATCCATCTCTAAAATTTTCTTAATGTTGACTTTATAAGACAACCATAACAATCCTTGTGATCTATTACGATACATACGTTGTATCTCCCATATCCTTCATTTCAAAATTCTTAAAGAGAAACTTCTTAGATTCATGTAACAAACCAAGATCATTAGTAGGAAGCAAAATGTCATTAATATATAGGAATTAGAAAAATAAACTTGCTCCCACTGATTTTCATGTACATATAACAATCAATGATATTTTCCTTAAATCCATATGAAATTATGGTATCATTAAACTTAAGATACCATTGTCGAAAAAGCTTGTTTAAGTTTATATATCGATTTCTTTAATTTACACAATATGTATTCCTTTCCTTTAATTGAAAAGCACTTGGGTTGATCCATGTAAACTTCTTCTTCGAAATTCCCATTAAGAAAAGAATGTTTTGACATCCATTTGGTGTAACTTTAAATCACAATGAGCTACCAAATCCATAATAATTCTAAGTAAGTCTTTTTAGAGACCGATAAAAATGTCTCATTATAGTCAATGCCTTCTTTCTTATTAAAACCTTTAGCAACAAATCTAGCTTTACACCTTTTGATATCGCCTTTTGAGTCGTGTTTGATCTTAAAAACCCATTTACACCCGATCTTTTTACATCATTTAGACTATTTAACAAAGTCCTAGATTTGATTTTGATACATAAATTTTAACTCTTCTTTTATGTCATCAAATCATCAATTAGAATCTTCACATTCTATGACTTGAGAAAATTAACTTTGATCATTTCTAATTCCTAAATTAATTTATGACTCTTATAGATAAATCACATAATCATTGAAAATAGCCAATCTCCTTTCTTATTGAGATATTCTTTACTCTTTCTTGTGACTCAACTACTGTAGGTTCAATGTTGACATCTTCACTATGGAGTGTTTGATCATTAATTTGTTGTTGTTGGTTATTGTTGGGTTGAATTGTATTGGGAACAACAACATCATAAGTTTTTGGTATAGGAACTTCTACCTTTGCTTCCTGAATGCATTCTTCCACTCTCATTGATGCCGTCATTTTCAATGAACTTAGCATTTCCTGATTCAACAATTTTTATACTATGATTAGAATAGTAAAATATATACCATTTTGATTTCTCTATATAACTATTGAAGTAACCATCGGTTGTCCTTAAATCAATTTTTTTCATGTGGATTGTAAATTCTTACTTCTATTAGACAATGCAAATATGTAGATATCGTAAACTGGGTTTTCTTCCCGTTTATAGCTCAAAGGAAGTCTTTGAAACTATCTTACTAGGAATCCTATTTACTAAATACACAGAAGCTTTTAATGCATATATCCACAAAGATAAGGATAAAGATGAATAATTCATCATATTCCTAACCATTTACATTAAAGTATGATTACACCTTTTCGTTATACCATTTTGTTATTGTGTATCTGACATTGCGTATTAAGCACAAATGCCATGTCTTTCAAGGAATTTAGCAAATGGACTCGAACATTGTCCTGATTCATCATATTTTTCATGATATTCACTACCTCTATCCAACCTTGCTATTTTCACATTTTTATCTAATTACTTCTCAACCTCTTTAATATACACATCAAATGTATTCACTGATTGAGATTTATCATGCAACAAAAAAATATAATCATAACATGAAAAATTATCAATAAGTGTGATAAAATAGCTTTCTCCACCAAAAGATGGAATATCAAAAGGACCATATATATATCAATGTGTATAATTTCAAAAAAAATTATGCTTCTTGTGGCGCCTTTCTTAGTGTGTTTTATTTGTTTACCTTTAATACAATTAATATACACTCTAAGGTCAGTAAAATCCAAGTTTAGAAGAATTTCATTTTTCACTATTTTATTCTTAACTACTATGTGCATTCTTTCCTAAGATATATGACTCCAAACGTTTATGTCACAAGTAAGCAAAATTCTCATGGACTAAACCTCGCTTAGTACCAATATTATAATGCAAGGTCATTAATGTTTCAACAAAAGTATTATCTAGTTTAAACTTGTAGAAACCATCACATAAAGTTTTAGTTCTAATAAGATTATCATTCTTAAATAAACTAAAAGTTCCACAATCAAATTTATAAGAAAATTTCGCTACATCAAATCTTGACAAAGAAACTAAATTGCAGTAAAATTTGGATACATAAAAGGTTCAAAACAAATCCAAATAATACCTCGGATGTTTGTTAATGGAGCTGTCGTTTGCATCATAGCAGAACACTGAAGACCCATAAATGAGCCCACTCTCTGTGTTCTTACCAAATTATTTTGTGTTATGCAGTATCTAGATGGTTGGGTCATATTCGCTGAGTATGCAAGGCCCAGGCCACCATCTGCCTCGCCTCCGAACAACGGGTTTCCTTCATACGGTCATCAATGAATTTTTTCTTTCCATTGCCGACACTTCCGCCATGCTAACAGCTGATCGGCCTTCGAGGGTGTAGTATCTCTGGCCAGAGTAACTTCTTATCGGCATGCAATTTTCTGATTGTTGGAGATCAGCCTTGTATGAGGGGGAACAAAATCACTGAAATGGAGGCAAACATTTTCCAAATCAACGAGTCTGTTGTCTGCTGAAGTTCTCATCTGCTCTGAGTCTCATGATCTTTTCTTGCATAAGAGCCCAAGAATCACCGCAAGGTTTTAGGATTAGATGTATCCAAAAGAGTTTCATTGGCTGTACTTATGTGATCAATGCAAAGTTAAGTTCTTTTTCTTGCACTAGTTGTTGCAGCAAACATTTTTTTCTACGGGATAAGAGCTAATAAAGAAAAGTTCTGCATGATCTTCCAACTCGCGCCATTCCAAAGAATTGGTAGGATTTGCACCATTATGCTTTCTTTTATTAATAAAGTTCAACGAGAAAATGGTATAAGTAGTGGAGAACAAGAACGTAATAGGATGGTCGATTGGGGTGTCTTTGTACAAAGTTGTCATACAGCACCCACGAAAGATTAGTAGAAATTTCATGTGCATACTCCAACTTTTTTACCTTCCCTCTCAGGATCTGCCAGGAGGCAAATCTATTGATTAGTCAAAACAGAAAGAAAGAAGAGGAGGAGGGGGAGGAAAATCTACCGACGGGAGAAGAAACTCTCTTCGGAGACGTCGCTGTTAGTGCAATGCATGTGGGCGCAATGTAGGAATGATGATCTGGCGCAAGTATCATCAGTCGCTATGCTGTTGTCACTGACTCGTGCTATGTGTGTGGCCTGAACTCGGCCAACACTAGGAATATCAGTTTTGGAATATGCAGCGCGAGCAACACACCAATGGGCATTTGCTCTCTCACGCAAGCAACGAGAACACGCAGAAAAGAAACGAAGAGAAGCTCTCATTAAGATCGATAGCAACGTAACGCATGGATATTTTGGCTTCCTTCTCAACCGCGACAAATGCACGCAGTTTTGGGTAGCGGAAGAAGACGCTTCATGGCGTCTTCGTTTCTCGGCGGCTATGAATGTGCCTTTTCGGCATCTATTCTGGTGACACGACTCGTCGTGCCATCAATTACGAAGGTGATCATAACAGATTCCGCGAGCACTGCTCCTCTTCCTGAAGTTGGATGATGAGGAACGAAGGGAAATTTCTAGAGGGAAAAAGATGGGACGACGTGCGCTCCGGATTCTAGAAATTGCTGTGGTACATGCGGGGTCTCGATCACGTCTGTGCGGACGTGTCGGGTCCATTTTTGGCTACGACCCTCGCGCTTGTAGCCAAAGAAAGAAGAGCATGCGAATTCCTTAAAAGGTCACAGATAAACCCCGACCAGGCGAAGTTGATTGAAGTATCGAGAGATTTCAAGCTCAAGAACTAGAGGCTTGCAAATTCCGCCTATTGCGTGCAAAGAGTCCTTGGTCGGGGCCGCCGTGTAGATCAAAGACTTGCGCTTAACCGACTCATGAGATTACAGGGCGTGTCGTGGAGTCGACGAATATGTGGGTAACTGGGTCCTCTGTTCCTGTGTCCTTGGATTATTAGAAAATGAAAGAGTTTAACAAGTCAATGAATGCGAAATACGAGTGTCGCCGGTAGGATCAAAGTTTATAAATTATCACATAAAATTAGTTTGTCAAGTTGATTTTAAGATTCAGCAGGGTCAGTAGAGCCACCCTCACTGAGGTCAAAACAGCCTCGCCAATTATAAGACCAAATTATTTAACCGGATTAGGGTTGTTGAGAAACACGTAATGAAAATGACTAGTTTTTCTCATTTGCAAAATGACTTAGGTTGTGACGTAAGGGTTATTATTGTTGTATTACTTAATTTTTTCCATGAGTGACGTGACAAATTAGTCAATTAAATTAATTGACCAATCAGGCAATATCCTCGAAATTGGATGCACGTTTGAATTCATTCCCGTGTGTTGCGCAAAAGCGTATTTTCTTTCCCTGGGGAAGAACACTCAAACGAAAAGAAGAAGAAGAAGCTCAAGATCCAGTGAATAGAGTCGCAACGTGTTTTCCATGTTTGAAAACCAAGTACGAATCGTAGTCAGAAAGCAGGAATCGACTTACATGTTTGCCCCGACAAGATGTCCAAACTCCTACCCCAGTTTCGAACGATTTTAAGGGTTTTGTCTTCCTCCCGTGAGGGGAGTAAAGCTCAATTTTCTTTCTCGTCCGGTGGGGAAGCAGCGATTGCTGTCTTGGAGTTGGGAAAATTACCAAAAAAATCATAAATTTATTACAATTATGTAAATTCAATCCTAAATTTATTTTTTAATCAATTAAGTCCTAAACCTTTTACAATTATTCCCGATCGGTCCATCCGGCCAAAATTGGCCGGCCGGCGTGACGTGGCAACCAACTAGAATTTGGTGAGTTTTTTAATAATATTTTATTTTTGAAATATTTTATTAATTTTATTAATTTGTTTCCTTTTTTTCCCCTCCTCCCTCCTCCCTCCTCCTTCCTTTGGCTCCAGACTGACCTGGGCTGGCTGGTCGCTGGCCCGAGGTGATCCGGCGGGCTTGCCTCGCCATCGGCGAGCTGCCCGGCAACGCGGGGCAAGCCCCGCCCGAGATCGGCGAGGGCTCGCCTCGCTTGATTCTTGCGGGCGAGGCTAGCCCTCGCCGGACGCAACAAGCCCCCTTGCCAGATTCGGTGAGGAGGCCTCGGGTGAGTAAGCCTCGCTAGATGCGACGACGGGAGCTCGCCCGCGATTCTTGGGTGCGAGCTCGCCGACTAGTGAGGCGAGCCCGCCAAATCGCCTTAGCTGGCTTGTCGCCAAAGCCAAAGGAAGGAGGTGGGAGGAGGGAGGAGGGAGAGGGGAAAAAAAAGGACAAAAGAAAAAAATATTTAAAAAATTAATAAAATATTATTAAAAAAAGTTCGCCGGCACCGATTGGCTACCACATCAGCGTCAATCGGCCAATTTTAACCGGATGGACTGATTGAGAATAATTGTAAAGGGTTTAGAACTCAATTGATCAAAAAATAAGTTTAGGATTGAATTGACACAATCTGATAGATTTAGGACTTTTTTGGTAATTTTTCCGATCAGTGGATTGGATTGCTGGCATCTGTCTCAACCAAGACAGAGCTAAGCAAATTCGATGACTTCAAAGGGGATAAAATAATTGACCATGGCTTTCGAGCCATAAACGTGGCCTGCAATACCACACATTTTATATGCCCCCTTCACATGGACATAATATTCGGACAAGACAAATGCACTATTATGTCATGGAAAACGACGCAAGGATCGCGTATAACGCCCGTCGCTTATCTTCAACTGAATCTTATTTAACTTCGACTGTTTTTTCTTGAGGGGGAGTGGTGCAAATTTTGTATGTAACACGCCAATCCCAAATTTCTCTTTTGTTTTCGAGGTCAACGGTGAGCCAACATCCATTTTGAGAAATTGAGCGAGTGAATCCTCTTCTTTTCCTTCATAGATTTTCTTGGGAAAATTACTCCAAAAAAGTCCTAAATATATATCGTATGTGTCGATTTAGTTCTAAATATTCTAATTTGATCAATTTAGTCTTAAATCTTTTGATAATTTATCAGTTGAGTCATTCTAGTTAATTTCAGCCGGATATTATTGATGTGGATATCGATCATCTCATATGGCATGACTAACACAAACGTGAAAATTTCTTTATATTTTGAATTTTTTTCATTATGGTCGTGTGACTTGCCATGGCTAGCGAGGCCATGATACCTTCATGTCCTTGCCCTTGACTAGTGGGACTGTGATGCCAAATTTAGGTGAGGCCCTTGTTGGCGTTGAAGGTCCTAGGTGAGCTACAATTCACCGACTGCAAGTGCCAGCACAAAAGCCCTCACCTTTCGTAGCTACAAGCGAGGGCTTATGGGTCATCGCTGGTCAAAACGAAAGGATAAAAAAAAAAAACAAAAAAATTATCAAAAGATTTAATATTAAATTGGCTAAATTAAAAATGTTATAAACTGAATTGATATAAGCATGATAGATTTATGATTTTTTTTCTGCTATATATATATATATATATATTTAGCTGTATTCTTCAAAGCAAACGCGAGAAGATATGGAAGTACTCTCTCTCACATAGCAAGTCTAGGAATTAAATTCCCCAACAAAGTCCACCTAAGGATGCGATTATTTAAATTCTTTGGTTTTTTTTTTTGATATAATGTTCATATGTATAGATTTCTCAATTTAGTCAACTATCAATTCAATAAACATTTATTTAACTCACAAGAAAGTTATTGTCTTGATCGCAAATTGCAAGAACACCAATACTTAAACCAATCGGTACATAGGGACCCGCAAATAGTGTTTGCTCTGGTGTATCTCCCTTGACTTATGCAGCCTGTATCTAATGTCACATGTCTCTACTAAGCTTCTACTGTTGAGGTATTACCACAATAAGTACCAATTAATTCTCCTTCTTAATAACAACCGCTTTATTTACATTTTTTTTAAAATATGTCTGCCAGGTATAATCCTAGACTTTTGGAGATCCTTTATGAGGAGCTATCCCTTAAATTCATGATCCCCATCTTGGAAGAGAGGAGTTTCAGACTCTCCATCCCCTATTCTCACAAGAGAATAATGGCCATTGAGACAACCCCAATGGTTAACCACCATTTAATTAACTTACCTTTTAAATAACACTCAATAAAGTAAAATTGCTTGGTTGAAATGATTTGAATTCGCAAGTTTTACTGAACATTTCCAGCTATGTCAGTTGTTTGTTGTTTAACTTTCACTTTTGATTAAATGTGGCTACTTTTAAATTAATTTATAATTTTGAAAATATTGTCATACGACATAAACAGTCAATTGAAAAATTCCTTGTGCCATGGGCTAGTCATCTAATCTTTAAATTTCACTTGTTGCAACACCTCCTTACAATCCATGATACTAAATAGATTTTCAAATTCAATATTCACTTTTCACATGACCAAAATAACTTCATATCATTTCCATTTTAAATCTTCATACTTTAATAGAACATGTATCTTATTCAATTGACCTTGCAGGTTCTTAATATCGCTTCCAATATTGGTTGGTTCCCACTCTAGAATAAAGAATTGGATTAGATAGGGTTGACTTTCGGTTGTGAAATTGGGAATCAAGCTGTGTCTACCGTGAAATCAGACTAAATTGATTAATCTCGAGTTGGTTCCAGATCCTAAGAATCAACAATATTGTTGTTATTATTATTATTATTATTATTATTATTATTATTATTAAATGATTTTTGCTATAAAAAAAAATGTACATAGAGCCGGTTTGGTCCGTGCATAAGGAACCAGAGACCAGATCAATTTCCGCGTGGAATCACCTAGCCGGCAAGTCCCATTCCCAGATAGGAACCTGATCAATGCACTCCCCAGATATAAATTGCACAAACAGTTTATATGAATTGAAAAAAGAAAAAGAAAATAATAGGAAAAAGGGGCAAAAAGAGAGTGGACAAGAATTCTTTTATTGCCGATTCGACTCCGCATAATAAGTTGGGTGATCCAGGTGGAGGCAGAACAGGGCGAGGCGATCCGTCAAAAAGACAGCCGTCGGGCCCACTAGTAATTTAAATTTAATCCCCTTACCGATAAAACCAGAAAAACAAGGGCTCGTTCGTAATTTCCATTGTAGAAGACGGGCTAAACTCTCATCCCTTCACCGGATAAGACAAGAAAGGCTCTCTCTCTCTCTCGTCGCCATGGACGTGCATGAGGAATCGAGGCCTCCTCCCACTAGTCGTCTCAACGGAATTCGTCCCACCAGCTTCGCTCCCTCACTCTCCACACAGAGAAACCATCGCTTCCGGAATGAAGTTCCTGTTCGAGTTCGTCTCCTGCTGCGGGTCGCCGCGCAAGGAGGGGGAGAGGATCCGGGCGGCGGCGGCGCCCCGCGCGGAGGGCGAGGAGTGGGAGAGGCGGAGGTGGGCGGCGGAGGAGTGGAAGCCGTCGCTGTGCGCGATATCGGAGGACGTGGTGGTGGTGACGGTGGAGAGAGTCGGAGGAGGAGAGACGAAGAAGAAGGCGACGGCGGATCCGGCTCCGGAGCCGGAGCGGTCCGCCTCGCGGAAGAGGAGCGGGGGTTCGTACGCGAGAGTCCACGACCGGGGCTTCAACGGCGACGAGTACGATCAGAGGTGACGACTCTGCCTCTTCTCCCCTCTTCTCATGATTCGTATGCATAGTAATTCTACAGATTTTGATTAATCAGCGCCTTTCCCGGGTTCCTGGCGACCCATTTGGATGATTATAGATGTTGCGTCTCTGTTTCTTTTTGTTCTGGGAGCAAATTGCAGAATACCGCCATTCTTGTATCAGATGTAAAATGAAATAGATGAAGCATAGCGTAGAATCGCGGCCATGCTGTCGCCATCACTCGAACAGGGGTTAGCAGGTGAAGCTTTGGTTATGGTGGTTGCGATGAATTTGATATCGCTGATGTCGACGCGCGAACTAATTTGGTCGTTCGAAGGATATTAGAGATGGGTTCAGGCATGATTATCTTTTAAACGTAAATCAAAATCCAAGGATTAAGACTTTCATAGCTTAATATACAAATCAGTGGAAGATGAACACGCCGGTTTGGGGGTACTAATCACACTTTGCCCATAAGTTTTTTTCCCCCTTTCTTGGACGATAACGTTGCTCTTTCAGAATCAATTCCAGACTCCTTTTGTTTCTATCTCAAGAAGATGATGAACGCACAGACGAACTTGATTGAATCAATCGATTAAAGACCGGGTTGATGTTTCAGGAGGGCTTCGTTTCAGGCGGTCATTCCGGCTTTCTCTCCGGCTCCATTCATGTTCTGAAAGTCGTTCTTGGTGTACAGGGTGAATCGCTACAATTTTCTTAAGTCTGGGTGTGGAAGTGGAGGCCAAAGAGTAGATTTTGCTTTGTATATACGACCACTGTGTCTCCCCTTTTTATATAAAATATATATAAATATATATTTGTCTATTTTTGGCATACATTTGTATAGTGTTTGCTGAGTTGAAGATATAATGGAGAGGTTCTTCTACCAAAAATTCATGCAGAGAATGACGCGACGACGTTCCTGTCTGAGAGAACCCGATGAAAATTTGGTAGAATCCAATGTAGCCCGCCTTGGGGAAAATTGTATTTTTTTAATTATTTAATTATTTAATTATTTAATTTTATTTTTTATTTCCTTCTCCTCCCCTCAAATAAATGGGAAAAAAAAAGAGACCGCACAAATACTTTTCAGTGTAAATGTCATAAAAATTCCCAAATTATGCCCACTGAGACATATATATCCAAACTTTTTTTGTGCCACAGAAAACTACACAAATACCCTTTTTTTTACACAAGAAAACCCCAAATTTATACATGTGCAACATATATATGCTCTATTTCAATTCAATCTACGATATTAATATAAGTTTGGAGATTTTATAAAACAAAAACAAAAAGTTTGGGGTATTTGCATCATAATGGATAAGGGTTTTCGTGATACAAAAAAAAAAAGTTCTGATATTTATGTCTCATTAGGCATATTTTTGCGTTACGTGTGAATATTTCTTTCCTTACTTTATTTTCTGTGTGGTTAGTTCAACTAAACACTTTCCGAATTGATAAAAGAGTTAATATCCTGAAAAATCCTAAACTAGTACACCTGTAACAAATTTACTTTAAACTAATCTTTTAACTACCAAAAATCCTAAACTGATACACCTTTGATAAATTTACCCCAAATTGATATATTGTGATAAATTTACCCTCTATTAGTTTCCATTAAATTTTACTATCAAATTATTAAGTTAAATGACACGTGACAATTGATTGGTATAATAATTTGAGATTTTACCCTCCATTTGTCACAATTTACAATTTTTGTGATTTTTTTGTGGTATTAATCTAATTTAACACGGGGTATATTTATTACAAATCTATTACTTTGAATTTTTTACGGTCGAATAAATTAGTTTGCGGTAAATTTATCATAAATATACCAATTTAGAGTTTTTTTTATAGTCAGTCAAGGTAAATTTGTCACGAGTGTACTAGTTTAGGGTTTTTCATGATAAAAAAAATGTTTTTGATAAATTTGTCACACGTGTACTAGTTTGGATTTTTCAGGATATTAAACCTTAATAAAATGGGTGGTGAAAATTTGACGGCTGCAATTTACTTAAGAGCTTCTAAAAATGAGGCTTAAAGGCCTTCATGAGCTTACTTAGGCCATGGACCGTGATGGCGATGAGTCACCACAATGCGAAGATAATAAATAATAATGGGCCTCACAAAAAAGATGACGTTGTATAGGGCTATTATTGTTCACTAGACATACTGGTGAGCCACATTGATTAGAGAAATTGATAAAATATTGCAACGTCATATTCGGACAATCCAAAATTGGAGTTGGTACTTAAGTTGTTTTAAAAAAAAAAAAAAAATTACATAAGTGGTTCGATAAAAACTTTTTGCACCAAATGAGCGTTGTACGAAACTTTTGGCATATCTAGTGTCCTCATGTCAAAAAAACTTGACTAAAGATGAAAGTGAAGTTTTATGAGAAAAAAGTAATCATATTTTCTTATTTATGAACCCGTAACAAAGAAAAAGTTGTCAATTTCTTTAAAAAGGTGGCCAATTAAGAAAACAAAAAGAAAATATCAATAAGTAACTCAATAGACAAGTTGGAAAAAAAATTGAATGTTGATAAGTAACTCAAATGAAAATTAATATTCTAAAGTAGTTTATAATTCAATTCGATAAAAGTTGGTAAACCATTCTAATTTAGGTTAGCAATTTCATGTAAAAGTTGACTTATTTGAAGTTTTGGCACACTATGCAAATAAAAGCAAGTAGATTAGAACAAAAATCATTAATTTGCAAATCATCATAAAAATGGATAATTTTATAAACGTTTCGATAAGTTATGGAAAGTTACCTACAAAAACAGTCACGCATCATTTTCTGTACAAACTAGTTTTTTTTTTTACACTTTTGAACTTATTGAAATTTTTCGTGCAAAAAAAAAGACTTATTGAAATTTACAGGCACCAAAAAAATCCATATTTTACATGAATCAATAGAGTTCTGCAAGACAATGTGATGGATTATGGCCAACACATCAAGGATCATACTATACAATAAAAGCTCCGCAACATTAATATCTGCCCCTTTTTCTCATTTTGCCGGATTTATCTCAAACTTATTATTGCCAAGTGAGAATACATAGAGCAAAGAAATGAAGAATCCAGTTTAACCACGGAGTAGGTTAATTTTTTTTTTTATGTATTCTTCGATGCAAATAAATAAATCTTGACATGAAAGTGTAAGGGGAAAATTGTTCAGAAAGCCCTAAATCTATTGTATAGTGGTTAATTTCGACATAAAATTTTTAACTGTGTGAATTTTGTCCCGAAATTTTTAACAATTGGCTAATTTAGTTCTTAACTTATCAATTATACCAATTTAGTTCTAAATCCTTAGACGATTTGTCAATTTAGTCTTAAACCTTTCGATAATTTACGGCCAAAATTTCCTAACTTGACTAAATTGATAAATTATTAAAAAGTTTTGGATTAAATTGGCATAATTAAAGATTTATGACTAAATTGACAATCATCAAAAGGTTTAGCAGTAAATTGGCACAATTGAAATGTTTAGAACCGCCATATAATAGGTTTAGAATATTTTGGACAAAGTGGTTGGAATTATTGAAATATTACAATTACATGATATGCTAGACTTCTGAAATTAGCAACACCATACCCATATGCATCTCTTTAATTATGAGCCTTATTGAGCACATCAATATGAAAGTACATACTAGTAATGATATTTTCCCTCATACATCCGGGAAAAGTAGGGTTTCAAAGGCATAATCAATAGACTATTGATTTACAATGACCAAATTGGTGTGATAACATTTGGTCCAAACTTTACATCGGCAAGGGATTGACGAAGAGCAATGTCACATAATCTTTGAGCTTGGTTTTAGAATGGGTGTAATTATCTCCATCACTATATAACACATCTATCACCCGCGAGAAATTGAGCATTCGTGTGAGAACCAACATTGGGACTGCAGTTGGACGAAGAAACTCTTCATTGGTGTCCTTCCATGCATCAATGACTCCTTTTAGGAGTTCCTCCCCGGCTTCTTGCTCCGAGACGCCATGGTATTTCATGAGCAACTCCACCGCAGATACTACATGCCCCCTCTTTTGCTCAAACTGTATGTCAAACAACATTGGTGTAATTAGATTAAGCGGTGGTGGGATCTAATTTTTATTAGAATGATGGAAGATAATTATGTCTTTATTATACCTCATGAGAGGAAACATCATCCATGAGCCTACATATGGTTTGTGTAGCCTTCACGCTCTTGCAATCACTGACCGACCATTTAAGAACATGTTCTGTGACCACATCGCCCATTCCTACAAGTGATGTAGTCGCTAACATTCCATAGCCAGTCGTTATTAGTTGAAGTGGCATGTACTCTTCCAGTGTTGGTATATAGTTGGTATGGAACCATTTGGCTTCCTGAAAGTATGCTCTTACTAGCTTCTTCATCTAAGAAATTAAACATGCACAAGAATATTAGATTTCTAACTAAAGATTGCCTTCGATGCATGTAAAGTTTATCGATGATGCTTACAACTTCTTTTGCATAGATAAGGCGGTACGATCTTCCTTTTGCGGCCAATTGATTCCCAATATATTCATAGAGCTGGAGAAACTCCTTGAAATAAGTTTGCATATACTCTGGTAATCCATCCATGGCATCAACATCCCACCTGAATTTAAGTTCTAGAAAGTGACACTTAACTCTATACAAAGTTGATCAAATTCAAAATTTGAGAAAGAGTTTGTGGATTCCGTACTTTTGGATTACTTCATTGAGGAGTGCAAGTTCTTCCACTGTGCCATAGACATCGTAGATATCGTCCATAATGGAAGTGAGGGAGATCACTTTGGTGAGTATCTCTCTGGCCATGGCAAATTCCGGCTCGAAATATATTCCCGTGGTCCAGAAGAACAACTCCACAATCCTGTCTCTAGCGAATGGGAACTTTCTTGGAACATCTATATTCTTCCACCACCTATGATTAAATGAACATGAGCATAACTAAAAGTACTTTAGCCCAACAAATTCGCATAGCTATACTCCTTTTTTCACTTGTAAAGGACTTTGACAAGCACTATTCAAAAAGGTAAATTGAAGATAGATGAGTTAATCTTTGGAAAACACAACAAGAAAAAACGATAGTTCGGGCATTGCTAAAACATAATTGATAGTTGGGTCATTTTAAAAACATAGTGTAGAAGCTAATTTTTGATCATATAGTTAAATGGTGTTACTGAACCTAGTAATCTTGCCAAGTTCCTTCTGGTGTTGCTCTTGCAGTAAGTTGAAATCTAGTTTGGCCAAGGTAAGCAAAACTTCATCATGTGAAGGCTCTTCTTGGTAGAGTGGAATATAGCGGCTCGCCTCGAGCCTTGGCAATCCCTTGCGAAGTGGCTGCTTTAGAGCATGACTCACTTGTTTTGCAAGACTAGTGCTCACTTTGCTTTTATTGCTCGATTCAAGGTGAGTTGTAGCAAAAGGAAGTGCTTCGTCCAAGATTGAATCGCCATGACACCTTAAATGGCAAGCTTCATATAGGCTCAACAATCCACGCACATCGCTTGTGAGCGACTCTCGGAAGTTCCCTTTGCTATCTTTGAATTTGTCAAAGACCTCTGTGAATCAACCAACACGGAAAAACGATGCAAGTGATTAGAAATTAGGAAGGGATATACGCTTGGTTAATGTTCTATATTTTCTTGCACGTGTTTCTTCTGAAATTCGATTGAGCAATAGGAGGATTTTAATAGGTATCTTATTGGATTGGTGCATTACATATGAGACGTACCTGATGAAATATTGTAACCATGTTGTCGCAGCAATCTAAAGATGAGAGCGACCATGTGAAGGTCATCTACCTTAAAATCTTCATGATCAAGTCGAGAGTAACTTTTGTGGATTTGTTCTAATTGCTCATCTACTTCACGTTCAAAATGGTACTCAATTCCCAAGCGTTGGATTTGATCAATCAAGTGAAGCTTTTGTAAGGGCTTCTCCACGACATCAATCAGCATCTTCTTCACCTCTCCTTTCAGTTCCTCAATTTGTCCCTCCACTCTTCCGAGGAATTTGAACTTCTGCAAATATATTGCACGGTGTTTCAAATAAAAGCAAGCATGAAATACGTGGACTTTACAAAATAAATTTAATCTCGATGGCCACCTCTATGTACCCTATTTAGGTATTTCGATGTTATACGCTCATTCACATGACATGCGAAATTGAACCCATGAGAACAACGACCATATGAGATGAGGGGGTTAAATGCCACCCATGAGAACGACGACCATATGAGAGGAGGGGTTTGAATGCCATGATGAGATGTTTCTTGCCGCAGAGGACATACTGAGGCCGGTGAAGTTACAAGTATTATCGTTATTTTTCAACTTCGTTTTTTTGTGTGGAGAAGGGAACATGTATTTATATGAGGCCGATTGTTACCATATAAGAGATGCGGTGGAACTAAAGGAAATTGAAGTAAGTCTACAAAGTGCAATTGCGAGAAAACAAAAGAAGAAGATAACAGAAGGATTTCTAACCACTGAGTTGGAGGGAGAATCATATTTAAGGAAGTAATCCCCCCATACGCTGGGGTGATAACCCGCCGACCGACGTTCGATCACATGGCCTGTTCCTTTATTCGGAGGAGCGCATGGAGTTGCTGAGACCTGCGACATATTCTCTCTTTTTTCTTACGTGTACCCAATGCACAAACGGAAGAGAGAGGAGAGGTTTTGTCTGCGTTGCAAAACATCAATACTTGAAGGGTATTATTTATAGACATCATGTTCGTGACCACAGTATTTGTACTTTTTTTTAGACCAACCAATTGTTGAGAAAACTCATATTAGATTTTGAAGTTAATAATCTAATTTAAAAAAAAAAATTGGGTAAAAAAATCAGATTTGGATAAAAAGGACTTTGTTTTAGCCACGTTAGTACCACATGAAAATAATAAAAAAGTCACATTAGTATTTTTCATTAATCAAATTGGGTGGAGTTAACAAGAAGAGTTGATTAGAAAAATTTAACAGGTTTTAAAATTTAATTGCACTTTTTAAAAAATTTAGAATTCAATTACGCTTTCGAGGGTTTGATTAAAGTTAATTGATAATAGTAAACAATGTTAAAATTATTGAAAACTTCGAAAAGGTTTGATGAAATACTACGTTTTACGGTTCCTTTAAGCCATATCATGGTACGGGAAATATAGTTGAAAATATTAATTAACATTTATTAGCAAGTGATTTCATAGAAGTATTTTAAAAGCCATGAGATGCTTGGGAAGAAACGGGGCTTTAATTACATTATAAAAATTTCCTTCCGAAAAGCTAGGTGCATTGGGCAGTGATTTTACTTTGCTTTTTACTCTTTCCTTTTTCCTTTTTTTCTTTGAATTTTTTTGGTAAAGTGATAATTAAAGTTCGGTTATCATCTAATATGGAGCACTTGAAACCCTTAAGAAATCCAATGATAGGGTGGTAAACCTATCATTATAGGTTTACCACCCTAAGTTATCCGGCATTTTATTTCACATCTTTCTAAAATCTTTTGGAATGATTTATTTTTTCAGTTATCAAGATTGCAGAGGGAAGATAAAAGAAGTATTTTTTTTTTTTTATAACCAATATCTTAGTTATCCTAACACTAACAAACTAGCAATAGGGTGGTAAACCTATAATTTTGTAAGGTCTACACTAAGATTTAAGGTGGATTTAATTGAAAGCAAACATGTCATCAAGAAACTCTTCTCCACCTTTGATTATGACTAGCATTTACAATTTCTGTGATGTTAATCGTTTTTGTGTTTTGTAGAAGTAGTGACACTTAAATTTTGACTATCATATTTAATTCTTTATTGCATAAAAAATTAGAGGTTGATCTAATCCCTAGACAAAAATATCATTCACATGATTTGCATTTTATATTATATTTAGTATGTGCATCGCATTAATTGAATTTACGGCTGATACATTCATGAATCCCATGCCATGGCCACAAAAGACAAACGAGGGGTCTCTCTCTTGCCTGCCCTTTATACGCCCAAAAGGAAAAGGAGAGGTCGGCTACAATTCCGAGTAGGGCAGAGACAAAAGAGTGGAGTCGAAGGAAAAGGACAGAAGCTAAGCTCCTTTCTCGATGGACTGAGGCAAGGGGGTCTGTTCCTCTCTCCCTCTTTGGTCTCCATCCACGTTTACACAAAAGAAGCAAAAGAAAGGAAGGAAAAGAAAAGGGGTCTGCCCGTTTTCATGAGAAAGCAAATGGAGAAAAGCTTACTGGGGCAGTTCACAAAAGAAGTAAAAGGAAGAAAGGACAAAAAAAAAGGGGTCCGCACGTTTTCATGAGAAAGCAAAACAGAAAAGAAAAGAAAGCTAATGGAGAAAATCTTGAGTTGTGCCGTACAGGTTTTGTGGGGTTTGCGGCAAAGACCCACAGACGCCGGCCGCAACCGTGGCCCTCTCACGGTGCTCCAACTGACACCGCGTTCGCAGCCGTTGATCGCTAGCCCACGTTGTGCCACTCGCTGCTGTTTTCACGCGGCCAGACTTATCCCAGTGACTCCTCTAGCTACCTTTGCAGTCTCCATCTAGCAACCCTAGGCATCTTTAGCAGTGGTGCTATTTCGCCTGTTTTGATTTCGGGACAAAATATTTTTCACTGAGTGTTATTCTCGGCTTTTGTTTAAAAAGGATGGAGGTTATGTGCTAATTCCGAACATATATATCAAATGCAATTTAAAGATTGAATTTCCAATTTCAAACAGCACTATACAATCCCAATAATTGACTTACTAACTTTGAGACCCAATTTGAACTATATGATGTAATCTAATCAATAGTATAGTTCTAAGATAATTTGATACAATGTTGAAACTTAATCAGCAACAATGCACTTGGAGAAATGACACAATGTCGGAATATAATCAAGGATGTTGGACTAAGAATACAATGTCGGAAGGCTTAGAACCAGGGAAGACAAAGTCAGTTTCCTGCAATTATGCCTTCTCACTATGGACGAACCTCTCGTTCAAGCCCTCCAATGATAGCATTTTAGCATAAAATCACTCTGACTTTTAGTTCAGAGCCTAAAGACACTCAAAGATGCCAGGATGGTAATATTTCTAATTATCCGAGCTGCATTTCTCATAAGATCTTATCAGGCTGAAGAAGAAAGGGTGTTTAGTAAGACATTGGGAGTTTTAACAAAACATTCACTTTACTTCAAGGGATTCTACCTAACACATTACATCATTCTTGTCTTTTATAGACATTATGAGGTCGCACATAAATAAGGATCAGGCTCACGGGTCCTAAAACAAACAGAGACTCCAAAAATCGGGCTAGGAATTATTCTTGGCGATACAAATAGTGACAATAAACAGTGATTTCCCTAGCCTACTGCTACAGTGACTTGCTATAGTGATTTGCTACAATCAGTGATCTCTTCCGTCATGGGCATTGTAGTCGTAGTTTGAATCGTCAGAACTATGCATTTTTGCCAGAAGATGTTCTTCGTATTTTTGCTCAAGTCCTACAAGTGGATCTTCAGAGAGAGTTAGAGTATTCCACCTATTTGCCTCGTTTGATGAAGATGCTTCTTCATGATTCCTAGAGATAAGGACAAGGGTCCTTGATCATAGGGGTCTTGAGAGAGAGGACCCCTCCATTGTGCATAGGGGTCTTGGGATGATTATGCATGGTCATATGTATCTGTCATTTCTTGCTCATGTGATGATGGAGTTGTCCTTGCAGCCTGTCTAAATTTTTCGAGTGCTTCTTTGGCTTTTGGTGCAAGGCTATAATGATCCAATGCAATTGGTACATTATAATTCCATACATCTTTAGGGATGGTTTTGTTTTCTTGGCACGAAATTCTTTGGAGTTCTCAGTATTGGTGTTCACAGCAACTATCAGGTTCTAGAAAGGATTTGTAAATCCGAGCTTCCTTAAGGTGCGGTTGAGATTTATAGGATGCGGTTCCTATACTTTGTGGGGCATTTGTGATGATGTCATTATTTTTAACAAAAGCCCATGGTCGTCGGAAGAATAGAATAGTGTGGATTTCTGGGTCTAGTTAGACAGTTCTTAGTTCTTATTGTAGAAGATGCTTCCAATGAGTGGGAGGATAAAACCGATTGAGGAAAGCTAAGAGGTTTCTATCACTTTCATTTTCAATGTTTTGTTTGACCCCAAATATCCTAGTTAAATTGGCAATAAACTTTCTGGTGGGAATTTCAATAGCTATTAAGTATTTATTGGTTAAATACCACAATAATCATCAGAGTTGATCAAGGAAGTCATCTTCCTTCTAGATTAGACGGTGTATGAACGGGTAGTTGG
The DNA here is from genome assembly GCF_016545825.1 of Eucalyptus grandis. Classification (NCBI taxonomy): domain Eukaryota; kingdom Viridiplantae; phylum Streptophyta; class Magnoliopsida; order Myrtales; family Myrtaceae; genus Eucalyptus; species Eucalyptus grandis. Next base: position 48,824,896 of record NC_052622.1, on the reverse strand, counting down.
AATTTAAACCGAAATTATAAAGAATTGAGCCTTCATGGAGTCTACATAGATTTGTGTGGCATTGCCACATAAGGCTTTCCAGATTTTCAATAAGGTTGTCATTTTGGATTTATTCAACAATCTATTGGGGGTATTGCTAGCTTAGCCAATTTGGTATTCTTTTGATCTTATACTTTTCATTGTGGTGAAAAGTATGGAAAGCATGTCTCATGTATGCATGCTGATTTCTGCTGGTAGTTTTGGTCTTGACAAAAAGTTAGCAAGCATGTTCTTCTTCCCAACAATGTGTTTGGTTTCAAAAGAGTATTTTGAAAACCATTCAGCCCATCAAAGCAGTTGAGAATGTGGAATATGCTTCTATTTGAACTTGGTCATCTAGGGAAAAGATGACATGTCTACTAGGAAGTGATAGCCTATGAGATGGAATTGAAACTTTATTATTCCATTTTTCACCACCAAGATTTCTTTAAAAGTGAAATGATAATGCATTTCAACCGGGGAAAATTTTCCACTTTTATAAGCATACATGTGTCTCTTACCATCAATTTCTTCGAATAGGATGGCTACCCAATATTCATCATTGGTGTCTGTTTGGAGAATTCTTTTCTGTTGATGGGATTTGCAATGAAGAGTCTGCATAATTTCCTTAAGTTCAGCGACTGTTTTAATATGAGATTTTCCCCAAGATGGGGTATTCTTCTTTAGCATTGATTATAGTGGAATTAGCAGCTTTGTAATGTTTGGAGCAAAATCTCTGAGATAGTTAATTATCCCCAGAAATTGCTTAACTTACTTTGTCGTGAAGTTATCTTCAAGAAATTTTAGCAATTCCTGAGAAATGTGTGGCCCTGAATAGTATGTTCATTTGTTAAGGTGTATAGCAAAAAAATTTAATTTCTGTTTGGGCAATATTCATCTTTCTTTGAGAAAGCATAATTGTGATATCTTGAATTTCAGATTCTATTTTCAATTGAATAAGTAGGGCTTTTCATCGACATGCCTATAGTTCTTTTCTCTGAATTGGCCACTCATGAGATCACTAGTCTATTAAGTGAAGCCATTAAAGATTTAATGCAATAGATGTGATAATTTGACTAGAAATAGACTACTCGATTATGCTTATCTACAAGGGCATTATGACACCATCAAAATCGATCAGAGACTAGAGATAGCTCGATTCGATAGAGGTATGTGATTAGTGTGTGGGTGATTCCATCTAGTTGTAAAATTTCTGTCGAACGGCACTAGACCGATTTTTCTGTCATTTCTGTACCATGTGTCTATATCTAAAATCTCGAGATTTTCACGACAACCAAGAGTTGTCACTGTATCGAAGATGTACAATGTAGCTCGAAAATAATTGACCATGGGTCAATTGCACCAAAGATTCTTAAAAGCTACCCAGTAGGCTAGGTCACGCTAAAATCATGCCTGTCACGACCTCTTTTTTTCCGTCCGGGGGAAAAGAAAGAAAGTTTAGGGGTATTTGCCTAAAGAGGCGGACCAATGGCCCAAGATTAGGCGCAGGCTCTCCCAAGCCCATACCTCGCGCGACGTTGGATTTTGTTTTTTAGTTCTTAACAACCTAAATATTTTTAGGAGTCGCCACTAGCCTATTGGGGTCGGCTAGAAACCAATCGAGACACGGGAGTGTTGTCTCGATTCCTACGCAACCAAAGATTTCTAGGAACTGGAACTTGTTTACGCTAATGTTTCTATTAGCACCCTTGCGGTACCACTAACTCGAAAGATGAATGGCAACACAATCTTGATTACCAATTATAATCTTTATAAAACCGCCAAGCGTCCATGCAAATGTTTTTGTAGTTTTTTTTTTTTTTTTTTTAATGTCTAGACTAATTCTAACATAATTTAGAAGAGAAATTTACACTCAAATTAATGAAAAGCGGCGCGTAAGTAAATATCCAAGAAATTGAAATGACTTGAAAATAAACGCAGAAAAGGTAAACCCGATACAAGTCGGGCAAATAATATTACATGGCTTTGTTATCACGCCCCGGGACAGGACCCCCGTGAGCGAAATGGAAATTTAAATATGCATGAAATTACTCTAGATAATTTTAATCTATGCAAAATTGATTATTTGTAAAAATGATTATAAAATACCAAAATAGCATTAAATTAGGAAAATGACCTTTTAAAATTAGGAAAATTTCATATATGTCATTTATATCCTAATTTGATGCTATCTAACATTTTTTGATATTTTTGAAATTTTCATATTTTTCTCCTTTTTTAATTATTTTTAAAAAAAAATAATAATAATAATTCCTTAAACCGATCTATGCTAACATTGAGTAACACAGCACATGAATATCACAATAATCAAGCTCAAATCGACCGTTTCAAGATCGAAGCTTAGTTTGGGCATTTTGTCGAACACTTGGTGTGCGTTAAATTAGCCCCAATAGCCTCCTCGAGCCATGTTTGCAGCCTTCAATCTCCACTCATAAGCAATCTCATGTGGAACTAAAGTATTAAGATTATACTACCATATGCAAAGAACAAGATTAGATAGAAATCATAGCTAAAAACACACTAGAACCAAGCTAAAATCATCCTCAAATACACGAGTTTGAACTGATTTTGCAAATCTGGGTTTGAACCCAAGTCAAACAAACAGGTTACATGCCCATATTCAAGCCCTGACACTCATCGCATACAAGCTCTAAAGGAAACATTACTTGATCCAAGTGAAATTAGGTAACATGAGCTTTCAAATGCAATAAACATCACAGAGAATGACCCACCGAACAACATCAAAACGACCTCTCCAAGAAGCACACATGCAACAGTCTTGAAGAAATTTCAAACACTTTGGAAAAATTTCAACCTCAGAAATCAGTTTTCCGGGCTGGTTTCCCTCTTGATTTTCATGATCAAAACATGCTCAAAATCGAAAATACGTACATCTAGGATGCTTACCTTACTTCCTAGTTTCCTTTTCAAGTGGTTCTTGGCCAAGGAAACCGAGAAATTGTCCTCTGGAAGCACGTGGAAGTTGGCTTCTTCAACTGGAAATGAGATCTGCAGAAAAGAAGAACTGACAACGAAGGTTTTCGTTGACCTCTAAAATTAGACTTCAAGAGGTCTTTTGTTGGAAAAATTGACACCAAGCCAAACTATATGTATTCTAGTTTGGGGTAGAAGTCAATATTTTCCTCATTTGTTTCTCAAATTTCTCAAAAACACTGCATTTTCATCACTCGTGACCAACTGGGCTCAACACTTAGAAAAGTTTTCAGTGTTTCCTGGCCCGCCTGGAGGGTGTTTTTCGGGGGGCTTTAGGAGGCCTTCCCGATCTCCATTTAGGACGTGCGACCTATGGATGGAAAGATATTTGAGTAAAGTTTCACTCTCTAATTGAAGGTTTTGGCTAATTTTGGCCGAAGGATTGTGAAAATCTCACTTTTCTCTCAAAAGGTTGATCTGGAATTTCTGGGTTTCTTTTTTGGAGTTGCTTCTGAGGGCCTCTTTGGGGGACGACCGCGAACTCTCTCCTCCCCCTCTCGTCTCCTGTCTCTCCTCCCTCGAAAGACCTTGCTTCTGTGACCTTATCCCCCTCGAATTAGAGGATTTTTGGTCAGCCTTTTGTCCACCTACCAGGCCTGTCAACAGGGCTACTTCACCCACTCTCTGACTTAGCCAATTTTTTTCAATTCTGCAGCTGTTGAGTGTGCAGGTTTTGCTGCGATTTTCCGGTGTTGTCAGCAGCTTATCCCTGGAGAATTTTCGTCCACTTGCACTAATCATTACTTTCTTCCATCACGTGCAAATATCAGGCCGGTTGGACAGCTAGGGAGGATATGGTGGGGCCACCAAATTGCTTACTCAGCAACTCCGGATTAAGACCAACTCGTGGACTGAGTTTTGGCTGCTGATTTGAGTACTTTAATCCACTAATTTGGCTGCTTTTTTTGATCAATTAGAAAGCTCATGTATAGTAGTTTAAGATCTTGACCATTTTTCGCAATTGTCTCCACCCAATTTTGCAAGAAAGTCCCTCAAAGTTGGCCATTTTCTTGCCCGAGAATCCGAAATACAATGCAATTAGGTCCTTTTTTGCCCGATTCGATTAATTAGACTTGACCCAAGTTCAATTTTAACTCAATTGGGAGCCCAGATGATGATTTAAGGGCTCGAGTGAAATTTTGCAAAATTTGCGAATTGGTCCCTCAACTTTTGGAAATTGCATTTTGGCCCCAATTTGCCATTTTAATTCCAATTTGACCTCTTGGGTTTGGCTAGTCACATTTAAATCATTGGCCCCAACTTTTTTTTTTTTTAAGGAAAAACATCTTCCATTTAAAACACTATATTCAATGCCTAAATAATCTATATGCAAGAATTTAACATGAAATATTTTTGGGCAAAAATTTAGGTGTCAATAATGCCAGATTAAAATTAACCACAATTTTGAACACAATTTCAAAAATTGAAAGTTTTGTCATATCACGATTCATTTTAGGACTGTTGACTCACCTTCCGAAGATTTTTTCTGCAAACCGAGATTTTTGGCGAAAATTCAAAGTAGGGCCGTTTTTTACTAGAAAAATCATAGGAGGGACGATGGCATCTTGGTTGGATTTATGGACTCCAATTTAGGTCCAATTGGAGAGAGATTGAATGGAATTGAAGGGGGATTGCACAAAATTTATAGGCCTTGGTGATGTGCAACATTTGGACCACTTGGAGGCTTGTTGAGGAAGCTTTGGCAGCTACAAATGGGCTGAGGAAGATAGCCAAGGTGGTGGGGTGGCCACTTGAAAGTTTAAGATATTTTGGAGGCCCCCTCCTTGACCAGTAACCATCTTCTCCCTTCAGCAGCTCCTTTCTCCATTGGTGTGAGTTTTGGAAGCTTGAGAGAACCAAAAAATCTAGCCAGCAGCTCCCCTTAGCCGGTCGACCACTGCTGGAGCAACCGCGATTGCCATCCAGCACCATTGCGCGCCCACCCGTGAGCTACGCGTTCCTTGGGCACACTATCTGTCGTCCCGCCTCCTCGCTCGTCATCTGCTTCTATTCACAAGTCCAGCGAGCCAACCAGCCACCATTCGTGGCTGTTCCAAAGCCGCCGGAGGTCCCGCCGTCGCCCCTGCTCACCTACTACAGCCACCGCCGATCCTTCCTCGCCGTTTTAGCTAGCCAGCTAGCCGCCCATTCCAGCCCTCTCAGTCTAGCAAGTAGAAGCCGAAGCTAGCAAGAGGTTTTAGGTTTCGTGGCATGTTTTAGGTCTTGTCTAGACCTCACTTGGTGTTGCCGCAAAGTTGTTTATCGCCCATCTCCGTGTCGCCATCGCCGCAAACTCAATGGAACGCTAAACCGGTAAGTTTTACTTGCTAAACTCAGCTTATGGAGTTAATTTTGCTTAAAGGATTATTAGTTTATGCTAATTAAGGTTTAGGTGGTTAGTTAGATTAGATTAACGATTTAATTATTCATTTATGCATGTTAGGTGATTATATTAGATAAATTAAGGACTAGATAAGCTGTACTATTTATCTAGATAGGTTTAGAAATTTTCTTAGCCCATTCGGGCGGTTAATTAAGCATTTCCGGCCTAAGTGAGTATTTAGTATTTATTTAATTAATTAATATTTTTGAAAATTATACCAGGATAGTTGGTGATTGGAATTTCATGCTGATTGTAATTGTGTGTTTAGATTATGTAATTGAGCGCTAATTGTGCAAATTGAGTGGTGATTGAAATTACCGGGTGTCGGGTTTTGACACCGAAAATGATTTAAAATATTATATCAAATAGTGGGATTTAAAAAGGAAAGATATCAGTTTTTCTGGTTTAAATTGACCGTATACCCACACACAATTATTTTACCTGTATATTTTTAATATAAATAAAATAGGCTAAGATTACTATTTTAATTGAGGCATTTGAGTACAATACATAGTGTCCAGGGCCAAGATTAAATGGTCGTGTGTTGGTTAAGAAAACCTATCCTGAGCTGTTGAGCTAGACGTATCCCTATATGGGATGCTCTACAAATGGATGCCGGTCGCAGTAGGTTCTGGACCGATGCTCCTTTAAGAAATGCCGTCAACTTAGTGACATTACCGTGCTTGATGGGGCGAGACAATGCCTGGTTATGCCAGTAGACCGCTGAACTTCAAGTAGGCCGTGCTCATGTGCAGCCGTGATTAACAATTGGAACGCATGCTGAGTGAAATTGACGTGCCAGATTATGGAACAAAATTGTGTGGTACGGAATGAGACGTGTCATAACGATTTGGTTCTATAATCGGGATCCCTTATTTTGTTGAGATGAAAGTGTTGGCGTTCCAACTGTTTGAGTGTGAATACTATTATATCTGTGATATGAACTGTACTGACATGTAGGAAGAATCTGAGACGGGGATAAGCCTCTGTGATTGTGTGGCTGTGTGGTTAGGATGCCCTTAAGTGTATTTCCTTCCTAGTCGAAGTTTAGGGGATGAACTTGCTGAGACGTTGTCTCACCCCGTCGTGGGCTCATCTCTTTTTAGGTCCTTAGATGGAGCAGCGTCATGTACGTTATGGGGTTCCGAGGGAGGTAGACTTCCAACGTTCCTAGACTTGACCCGTGAGCTTGTGGAGACCACTGTTTGGATCAATGAGGGTCTATCCCACTTGGTGCCTCATCGTTTCAAAGCGTGGTACCTTCATAAGCCCGATTGGAGTCGGGAGGGTCCTATAGGTGGTTTTGACGGGCCTCCTATTGGGACAAGGGAATGGGAGAGGGCACCCTCTGGATATTGACACCCCCGGTGTCGTGGAGGATTCGGAGTTGAGGACTAGAGAGCTTGGACTTTAGAATCTCCGTAGCCTCTTTTTGATCCAAACTTCTGTATATAGGTCTTTTGGTAGACTTTTATTTATAAACTCAGTTTGTTTATAAAGGTGTTCGGTTTGTTATGATTATCCTGCTTTTCTATCCCATGCTGTGTGTTGTCAGGGGTTTTTAATTCGTTTCTGCATGTGGAATAAAATGAATGGGTTAGTGATGCATCTTAGGACGTTGCATAATATATCAACCACTAAGGGATGGGCACGCACTAGTAGATCGGGCATAACAATAATCCCATGCTTTTTTTATAATATCTACAAAGTGCCCAAAAGTTGGCAGTGAGATTCCTCATCAGGGCTATAAGGTAGGATGTCATCAATGTATACTACTACACTTAACAGGATTGGTTGGAAAATTCTACACATGGCCTTTTCGAATAAGGATGAAGCTACCTTTAATGCAAAAGGAAGAACTTTCCATTGGAAATGTTAGTTTGGAATGCAAAACCCTATTTTGTGTCCGTCTTTAGGATGAATACCCGATTGCCAAAATCCGGCTTTGAGATCGAATTTGGAGTAAATATGGGCTTTGGATAATCCGGTAAAGAGGGAATTTCTGGAGGATAAAGGTAATTTGTTATTTTGAAGGAAAATGTTAAGTGGCTGATAGTTTATTACCAGCCGCATTTTTCTTCTGTTTTGCTCGGCACGCTTATTGACATAAAAGGCTTCACAAGCCCATTAAGAATTTGAAGTTTCAATAAGGCCTTGATTCTAAGTCGAGATCAGGTGCTTTGGCTTCATTCTCATATGACTTGCCTTGGTTTGATTAATGTCTTCATTTCTTTTAAGGGAAGGCAAACAAAAAATTCTGAATCTTTCCTTAAAGGATTAGAACATTTTTTAGAGAATTCCAAATGGAATTCTAAACAAGATTCTAACAATTTTTGCATGATTGGGTCTAACAAATTCATTTGGATGGAAAAAAGTCTTTAGATATTAACAAATTCAGAGAATTGATTCTTATATTTAAAACATTTTCTAGGAATGATATGAAGCTGAGAAATTTAGGTCATGATGTCCCAACCAATAATTATATCTTTGTTGGGAAGACTAGATCCAAAGATCTTTGTGGTTATGGAACATTAGGGGAAAAACTAGATAGTTACCGGGGTGGTTCCCACATTCGTAGAAAAAGTATCTCCTGAGACGGAATTGAAATATCGAATATAAGGAGTCCAATATTCTTCAGGAAGAACTTTAGTGTCGAAGATTAAAGAACTTGCACCAATATCTATTAGAGCAATAATAGTGATGAGTTTGGCAAACTTTGAAGTGAAGATTTTTACAGGAAAGTGGGGACAATAGATTTGGCTTGAAAACATGTTAGGGTTTTGTTATGAAGAAGTGAGGGATATGTGAAAAAGGTCTTCGGAATCTGAATCTAAATTAATTTTGCTAGGAGTTTGGTAACACGAAATGACACAAAAGGTTTGTTCATACGGTTCTTCTTTCGCAGAGAATAGAGATTTGATATCATCACTTTCGAGTGAAAAACCAATTTCAATCTCTATGTGATGTATCAAATGATTCTAACATTTTCTTGCCCTGGGGGCAATTTTTGGCGAAATGACCATTTTGGTTGCAGATGAAGTATCGAGTTGATTTCTTACAACTTGAGATATCTTTCATTTTGCATAGGAGTCATCATTTCTTCTTTTTTCCGGAAGTGCTTAGATCCATATCTGGATTTCTTTATCCATAATTTCTTGAAGTGCTTCTTTTTCTAGAAGACTTTCTGCAAGAACTGTCACAATCTCGCTTGAAGCATTTGATCTTCAGTTTTTGGCGAGAACAAGCTCCATCAAGTTCTATGTTGTCCATAAGATAAATTTGAACCATGTGGCATTTTAAACACAAATCATCAAGGCACAAATGGATTTCTTGTTGTATTTCTCCAATGAGGGAATTTTTTGAAAGAAGATGCTACTCTCTCCAGAAAAGGTATCTTGATAAGCATTATCGAGAAATGCTCAAACTCTTCTATGGTATTGGAGCTAATCCAAACCTGAAACATGTTTTCCTGACTTCCATCCCCAAAGAATTATCCCAACAGGTTGAGAGATCTTTTCTCAACAGACAAAGGAGAATTTCAGATGTTATGTTTGGAGAAATACAACAAAAAATCTATTTGTGCCTTGATGATTTGTGCTTAAAGTGCCAGATTGTTGACACCTAATATTTTAAAAAATAATAAATTAAATAAAATTCTGTTTTTGAAAATCTTTGTTGTTGAAAATATATTCTCATTTCAAAATTTTTAAAAAAAATTAACTGTTTGATTTTGGAGCCATTTCTTTGTTGAAGAAGTTGAGTGAATATCGCCGGATCTTCAACAATTTCAAGTCTTTCCTCTATAAAAAGGAATGGGAGGTTTCGGAACCGAGTGGGGGCTTCTCTTCATTGTTCGTCCAAGAAAAAATAGGCTGAAGAGAAAGAGAAAAAAAGTACAGATCGCAGAAAGTGAACGGGGGAGGTTTTCGGAAGAGAGTGAGAGAGACAAGTGAGAGAGAGTGTCAGGTGAGAGAGAAAAGTAAGAAAAAGAAGAAAAAGGAAGAAAGAGAAGAAGCCGTCCGTAGGTCTTCGAGAGGAGAACAAGAAAAGCAGAAGAGTGAAAAAGAAAAGTCAAACAGCAAAAAAGAAGCTTTTGCTTCTGCAAAAGGAACAGAGAAGACAAAGACGTGCGGGCAGAAAAAGGAGAAATCCTGTTCATCTTCTTCCCTTTCGGCTCATGATCCTCCACTTCGCAGCCGTTCGAGTTTTTTGCTGCATCGGTCGGCTGCGCGGCGTCGTCCGTGATTTCGCCTTGCTGCCTCACCTCACCGTGTGACGCCCACGATCGGACCCGAGCCAAATCTATCCAACGTACGCACCGCGCGCCGGCGAGCTTCCCGACGACCTCTCGTTCGTGATCTACCCGGCCCCTCGCCGACGCTTGCGAAGGCGTGCCGCTCCTGACGACCGCAACAGCTCGAACAGATCCGCACCACTGCGCCCGCCTCTGCGGCGCCCGGACCTCCCGCGCTGCTCGCCCGACGCCGCGTCACCTTTGCTCGACCCGGTGCCCGACGATTCCCCCTTGTCGTCGGCCGAGCACCACAGGTAACCCGCGGCGGCCATCGCGACCTGCTCGCTGCCCAGCGCGCCGGAGCTCGAAGCCCGCCGCTCTGCTCCGAGTTCCACTTTGCGACCCGTGACGTCGGAACCGAGCTGCCACACACCCGTGAGACGCCACCTTTGCCGGACCATCACCGTACCTCGAGAGCTCTCCACTTTGGTGCTCTGCCTCACCCGAATCGGTCCCGACCCGACGTCCCGCACCCGGCGTTGCTGCTCTTACGCTTGCTCTTGCACGCCCGAACGAGCCATCTGCTACCTCCTCTGTTTTGCTGCGGTTTAGTTCTTGCCCGAACCTCGCCGGAGCTCAACGGACAGCCCTTGTTCCAAACGGCAACCCATCACCGAACCACCAGCTGCTCCTCGCCATTCCTCAAGCCAACCGTGAGTTGGACTAGGTGATTTTCTAGATATTTGATTTCATGTTTTTTTTTTTTTATATATTCTAACTTGATTTGTTTTGATTTATTTTTATCGTTAGGAAATTTGTCATATTAAGTTATGATAATCAAAAATATTGACCCGCAAGACGTCAGGTTAGATTTTTGATTATTTCAACTTTTTATGGCGAAATTCATGAATTTCTTTGCATCGTTGATTCATATTAAAATGCCATTGATTTACATGGATGGATTTTTATTTTAGCGTGTTATTATTTGCTCATCACATATCATGCATCATATTAGATATTTAGGTTTATACTCATTTCACATTTGAAGCAACGTATTTTAGTTTCTTTTTAAGATTCATGTAGAATTAGGATGATTTTCCTTTAATAAAACCAAAATACAAAAAAATATTAAAAAACAAAAACAAAAAATGTTATTTAGGTTATATAGATTTCATAATGTACGCACCACATGTTGCACTTTAGTTAGTGGGTCATAGGTTAATACTTTAATATTCTCGTCGTGTAATTTTTAATATTAAAAAAGGCCGAAGATTAGTATTGCATCATTATCTTTTAAAGTCATTTAAAAAAGAAAACACAAGAAGATCATTTCCTTGGTTAGTTAATAGGTTAATTCATAATTAACCTCATACCATCATTATTTAGCATAGGTTGCATATATGCATTAAAAATGAATTATCATTAAAATAAAATCATAAAGGAGCATGCATGTAGAAATACCATGTCATTCATCTCATATCATGTAGCACATGCATATTTAGGATTATAAAAATTAGATTGCATACATATAGTGATAAGTTTAAGTCATACCATATGAATTGCATCTCGCATGTCATTAAAATAAATTCATGCATATTAAGTTTAAATTAAGATTGCATATAATTAACATTTTTAAAAGAAAAAAAGAAAAATTAGGTATCATGTCATTTAGAAATCATGTTTAGGGCATGCATTTTTATTAGCATTTTTTTATTGAATGTTATTTTATTGATTGTGCACCCGCATGACCACCATTTGCATGTTAGTAGTTTAAGTTAAAATTAATCAACATTGCCTGCAAAATATTTTTGAAATTAAAATAAAAGGTACCGAAAGGGCGTTAGACTAATCTAGCGTAATCATGTCCCCGGACCTATTGAATCTCTGGTTCGCAATAGTAAAGTATTCTCCCATACTTTACTTGGGTTTCTAACCAGCCCTAATTGGTTAGTGGCGGCTCCAAATTGAAATTGCATGTTTAAATGAGTTAATTTCTATCAAGTCGCGATTGGTAGGACTTGGGAGAGTCCGTGCCAAGTTTTCGGACTTAATAATCCATTAACCTAAACTTTAGGATTGCCCTGAAAATTTAGGTCGCGACACAGATGGTCCAAACTTATCTCACTGACAACAAAGAACTAGACAAGGCCTGTTCTCGCCAAAAGTTGAAGATCAAATGTTCCAAGCAAGACTATGATGGTTCTTGTAGAAAATCTTCCAAGAAAAAGAAACACTTTAAGAAGCTCTAGATAAAGAAATCGAGACATGGATCTAAGCATTTCCAGATGAAAAAGAAATGACAATACCTACACAAAAGGAAAGATCGTTCAAGTCACAAGAAATCAAATCAATGCTTCATTTGCAATCAGAAATGACATTTTGCCAAAAATTGTCCTTGAGCAAGAAAAGATCAAAATCATTCGATACATTACATTGAGAATGAAACTGATATTTCTCTTTAAAATGATGATATCAAATCTTTATTCTCTGCGAATGAAGAACCATCTAAACAAACTCTTTGTGTCATTCCTTGTTACCAAACTTCTAGTAAGACTAATTTAAATTCAGATTCTAAAGACATCTTTCACATATATCTCACTTCTTTAGAACAAGACATTGATGTATTTTCCAGTCAAACTCATTGTCCCTATTTTCTTGTGAAAATCTTTACTTCCAAGTTTGTCAAACCTGTCATTGTCATCGCTCTCATAGACACTGGTGCAAGTTCTTCAATCTTAGACACTAAGGTTCTTCCTAAAGAATATTGGACTTCTTGTGTTCACTATTTCAATTCTACCTCAGGAGATACTTTCTCTATGAATATAAGAACCACTCCGATAACTATCCAGGTTTTCTCCCAGTGTTCTCTTAACCACAAAAATCTTTAGATCCAATCTCTTAAACAAAGACTTGATCATTGGTTGGGATATTATGACTCAGATTTCTCAGCTTCGAATCATTCCTAGAAAAGGTCTTAAGTATAAGGACCAATTCTCTAAATTTATCAATATCCAAAGACTTTTTTCCATTGAAATGAGTCTGTTAGATCCGATCATGCAAAAACTGTTAAAATCCTATTCCGATTCTCGTTCTGAATTCGCTCAAAAATGTTCTCATCCTCTATGGAAAAACCCTGAATTCTTTGTTCGCCTTCTTTTCAAGAAAAATAAAGACATCAATCCAACCAAGGCAAGTCACATAGAAATGAACCCAGAGCATCTGATTGCTACTCAGAAAAAATGCTCGAAATTGCTGCAACAAGGCCTTATTGAAATTTCAAATTCTCAATGGGCTTGCGAAGCCTTCTATGTCAACAAACGGGCCGAGCAAAACAAAGGAAGATGTGGTTGGTAATAAACTATCAGCCTCTTAACATTTTTCTCCAAGATGACAAATTTCCTCTACCTTCCAGAAATTCCCTTTTTGTCGGATTATCAAAAACCCAAATCTATTTCAAGTTTGATCTCAAAGCTGAATTTTGTCAATTGGGCATCTATCTTGAAGACAGACCCAAAACATGATTTTGTATTCCAAACCAACATTTCCAATGGAAAGTTCTATCTTTTGGCCTAAAGGTGGCACCGTCTCTTTTCCAGAAAGCCATGTCTCAAATTTTCCAACCAATATTGTCAAGCGTAGCAATATACATTGATGACATTCTACTCTACAGCCCTGATGAGGAATCACACTGCCAATTTCTTGGGCAATTTGTAGAAATCGTGAAAAAATATGGGATTATGCTCTCTCAAAGAAAGATGAATATTGCACAAACAGAAATTGAATTTCTTGGTATGTACCTTAACAAAGAGACATACTATCTAGGGCCACACATTACTCAAGAATTGTTGAAATTTCCCGAAGGGAACTTTACGACAAAGTAAATTCAACAATTTCTTGAGATAATTAATTATCTCAGAGACTTTATTCCAAACATCGCCAAATTGTTGATTCCATTACAATCAATGCTCAAGAAAAATCCCCCGCCTTGGGAAAAGCCTCAGACTAAAGCAGTTGCTTTACTTAAAGATATTATGCAAACTCTTCCTTCATTGCAAATCTCATCAATAGGAAAGAGAATTCTCCAGACTGACACTAGTGATGAATACTGGGCAGACATCATGTTTGAAGAAATTGATGGTAAGAGACATTTGTGTGCCTATAAAAGTGGTAAGTTTTCTCAAGCTGAAATGTATTATCACTCTACTTTCAAAAAAATCTTAGCGGTGAAAAATGGAATAAAAAAAATCGAATTCCATCTCCTCGACCATCACTTCTTGGTAGAATTAGACATGTCATCTTTTCCTTAGATGACCAAGTTTAAATAAAAGCAAATTCCAAATTCTCAACTGCTTCGATGGGCTGAATGGTTGTCAAAATACTTTTTTGAAACCAAACATATTGCCGGGAAGAAGAATGTGCTTGCTGACTTCTTGTCAAAACCAAAAGCACCAACAGAAATCAACATGTACATCATGAGACATGCTTTCCTACTCTTCATCACAATGAAAAGTATAAGATTAAAAGAATACAAAATTGGCCAAGTTGGCGATACCCCCAAGAGATTGTTGAACAAGTCCAAAATGACAGCCTCACTGAAAATCTGAAAACCTCATGTAGCAATGCCACACGGATCTGTTCAGACTCAATAGAGGTTCGATTCTTTATCTTTTTGGATTAAATTCAGACTATCCATTCATACATCCTCTAATCTGGAAAGAAGATGACTTCCCTGATCAACTTTGATGGTTATTATGGTACTTAACCAATAAATACTTAATAGCTATTGAAATTCCAACTAGAAGATTCATTGCCAGCCTCATCAGGATATTCGAACTCGGTTGAAACATTGAAAAGGAAAGTGACAGAAATCTCTTAGACTTCCTTAACTGGTTTTATCCTCTCATTCACTAGAAACATCTCTTGTTGAAAGAATTGAGAATTACCCAACCAAATCCCAAGGTCCATACTATTTTGTTTTTCCGACGTCCATAGGCTTTTGTCACAAATAATGGCGACATTACCAATGCCCCACAATTTATAGGAACCACATTTTATAAACGTTAACCACACAACACAGAAGCTCGGATTTACAAATCTTTTCTAGGACTTGTTGGTTGCTATGAACACCAGTACTGAGAACTCCAAAGAGTTTTGTGCCAAGAAAATAAAATCATTTCGGAAGATGTATGGAATTATAAGGTACCTACTGCATGGGATCATTATAGCTTAGCACCAAAAGCCAAGGAAGCACTCGAGGAATTCAAACAAGCTGCATCATCATAGGAGCAAGAAATGACAAATACAAATGACCCTGCATAGTCCACTCAAGACCCCTATGCACAATGGGGAGGTCCTCTTTCCCAAGACCCCTATGATCAATGACCTTTGTCCTTATCTCTAGGCATGGACACATTTTACTATGTTCAGCCATTCAATTGGCCTCAGCCAAACATTATTACCAACACTACAGGCTCCTCTCAGAATCAAGAGGAAGCATCCTTGTCAAACCAGATTCTTTCATTAGACTCACTTGCAGGACTTGAGCAAAAATATGAAGAACATCTTCTGGCAATAATGCATAGTTCTAATGACTTAGACTATGACTACAATACTCGTGACGGATGAGACCACTGACTATAGCGGCCTCTAGCAGATCACCTATAGCAAATCACTATAGTGTTGCTGTAGTAGTAGGCTAGGGAAATCACTGTTTACTATCACTATTCATACCACCGAAATAATTCCCTACTGGAAATTTTCGAAGCCTTTGTTTGTTTTCTGGACCCATGAGCTTGGTCCTTATTTATTTGTGACCTCCTAATGTCTATATAAGGTAATGAGGATGTAATGTGTTGGACAAAGTCCCTTGAAGTAAAGTGAGTGTTTTGTGAAATTCTTAATGGCTTTCTAAACTCCTTTTTCTTCTCCAGCCTGGTAGGATCTTTTGAGAAATGCAACTAAGATAGTTAGAAACGTTATCATCCTAGCATCTATGAGTGTCTCTAGACTCTGAACTAAAGGTCAAAGTAGTTTTCTACTAAAAGGCCGTCCCTAAAGGGCTTGAATGGGAGAGGTTCACCCAGTGGAAGGCATACCTGCAGGAAACTAACTCCGTCCTCCCTAGTTCTAAGTCTAGGTCCATTCAAGATATCAGAGACATGGTTTCGTTTGTAATAATATCCGTTCAATGCGCTCAGTAGGTGAATCCAGTGCTAAAAAAATCTTTTCACATCATGACCAATCTAGAAATACTAGAAGCACCTGTCTCTTGTCATGCCTCAATCCTCGGGCACACGCATATCCCTTACCTTGATCGATTTTAAAAGCGATATCCCAAGATGTATCGCCGACCCTTTCATTTTAATATGCACATACGAAAGCAATTATAAATCCCCGAACAATAAAGCAATGGGATAAAAAAGCATAGCCATATTTTTCATATTGAAATTCACAACCAAACTTTTATACAACCACACCTCATAGTAGTTTACAATACTATTAACAAAGGTCTAGTCTCACATTCAACTACTTATAAATAGGGTTCAAAAAGAGGATGGGATCTCAGTCCTCATCCGAGTTGTACTCAGGATCATCATCCCGATCCTCCTCTAATTCTTCAGAATCAAACTCGTTCTCCTCCAATGCTTCATCTTCTTCTGGCTTCTCATAAGGGGCATCCAACAGGTAATCCTCCTCCGGTCCCTCATTCTCTGGCTCTTCTACCTCTGGCCATTTCTACTCCTGATTCTTCTCCTGTCCCTCCTCTTTCTTCACTATCTCCCCTTCTTATAGCATACTCCAGTTGGAGTCTGCTACTGATGGCTGGGGGGAATCGTGATCAGTCTTGAGCTTAGGGTCTTTTACATCCACTACCGACCCATCCTTATGATCAGTAATACCCTCCCCGAATGCTTCCTCCAGGACAAACATAAGCACGTCTTCTTCAAGCATGGGACCCTCCCTTCGCCCGTCATAATACTCACAATACCATGACTGGTACTTGTGGGGTCTCAGGGTATCATTACCAACATCAACCCAGACGGTCGACTGAACCAGTACATACTCTAGCCCTTCAAGGTGAGGGTGAATCGGGAAATGGGTTTCTATCTCTATGACTTCCACGGGTACACCGAAATGCAGAGGACAAGGAGGTGGAGGTGCTATCATCTAAGGGCTTGAAATGGTTATTCAATAACCAATGAGACTACGTCTCAGCAAGTTCTACCCCCTAAGAGTCGATTAGTAAACAAATATGCCATCCGGGCTACCTATGCACACACGGGTCATAGGACTTACCTTGACTTCATATTCCACCTTCATATTAGCACGGTTCAAATAGGCACCCAATCATAATATCATGGATCGATACATTAATCAATCGACCTAGTCGATTATATGTCATTCGGACCATCCCTCGATCATTTCCATCCATACTATACATTTCTCTGTATAATATACCTAGTCACCTTACTACGTGTATTTTCTAAGGCGCCGTTTTCATCGAGGTAAAGCCACGAGTCTTTTCTAAGCCGCCCATTTTTGCCAAGGTGATATACTGATTGTCGAGCCACGAGTCTTTTCTAAGGCGCTGTTTTCGCCGAGGTGATGTATAATAAACACTTTATGTGCATGCTCTCGGGCATCGTTTTCACCGGGGTGATATACTTAATCATAGAGCCAATATAAACAATTTACGTGCATGCTCTCGAGCATCGTTTTCGCCAAGGTAATATACTTTATCACAGAGCCAATGTAAACAATTTACGTGCATGCTCTTGGGCATCATTTTTGCCAATGTAATATACTTCATCACAGAGTCACGCACTAACTATTTCTTTCCCATCTTTACCATACCCGATATTAACATACCGATAACATCGTACCCGATTGGTCTTAACCAAGAGTATATTCAGTTTACTCTCATAATTTCTTCACTTAATAGCCCATGAAAGCATTATTGGCGCTAAATAATCATACTCAGCCATCTACCAATCAATTACTCAATTTCAATCAATTTAGGAATAATTCCTCAAATTGCACAATCAATTCAATTCAACACAACGTAGAGCTCAAATAAATAAATAGACTACACCACAACAATCAGCATAAATTTTCAGTTGTCGGCTATCCTAGCTTAATTTCAAAAAAAAAATAATTAATTAATTAATTTCAAATTTTAATAAATAAATACTAATAATCCAATTTAGGCCCGTAATGCCTAATTGTAGCCCGAGACAAGTCAGGAAAAATTCCGAGATGCATTCTATAGCTAATATAGGCTATCCTCTAGCTAATTACACTAATCAAATGCCTAACATGCATCATAATTAATTAATAATCACTAATCTACTCTAATCTAACCACATAATCTTACTTAATTTACACTAATCAACCCTTAAGTATCATTAGCAAACTAAGCAAGGATTAGTGAGATAAACTCACCTATTTAACGATCCACTTGGATCGAAACGTCGAGAAAATTGCGGGGGACGTTTAACTCCAAAGCGGGCCTAGGAACCGAGGCCCACAAGCATCTCAAAATGGGCTTGCAGGGTGGCTGGAAACCCACACAAAATCTGATCTGTTCTTGGCTAAAAACATAAGCAAACAACTTGGTTTCAAGCAGAGATTGATTGAGAAAGAGGAAATACGCCAGACCGGGCCTTCACGGGGCTTTACCGGTGAAGAAACGGTGAAAGGTAGCTCCGATTGAGCTTCCACAGACCGGAAACATAAGTTGGATTGTGAGAGAAGAGAGAGAGAGACGACGGGGTTGGGCAGTGGCGCACGTGGGCAAGGTGATGCGGCTCCTGCGGAAGAACAGCGACGGTGCGGGCGATCTTGGCATGCAATGATTGGACGGCGAGGCTACTCCTTCCGCTGGCTTCTGCTGGCATCGACCAAGGCTAGGAGAGAGGGTGAAGGTGGACGATGGAATGAGAGAGAGAGAGAGAGAGAGAGAGAGAGAGAGAGGATAAGGGAGAGATGGAGGGCCCCTTGGCCTTGCTTTTCCACCAAGTTGTCTCCTACAACTTGTCCAAGAAGCCAGCTTTCCTTGGCTGTGAAATGGCCACCAAGGAACTCCCCCACAACCTCTCAAACGGTCTAAATATGCTAGGGGAAGGGGGCACACGAATTTGGGGGAGGATGGCTTCAAATGGCTTAATTTCTTGCTCAATTAAATCTTAATTGGCCTCAATAAATTCAATCGGCCATCCATCGATCATCTTGGCATTTTTCCTCACCCCTACATCCATCATGCTTCCCAATTTTGCCATTAAAAAAAAAAAAATCATCGGCTTGTTTTGCACAAAAACGACCATGCGACGACTTCTTCCCAAAAAGTCTTGGTTATCAGAAAAATCTTTTAAGACTAAGTCGTGAGTCCTAAAATTTATTGTGACATGACAGAGTCTTCAATTTCTGGAATCAGACTCGAATTGACGGTTAATTTCCAATCGGCGTGTTTTTAGCGTAACTTAGGCTACTAGGTAGTTTTCAGAACTTTTTAGGGCAAATGACCTGTGTTCGATCTTCTTCGAGCCACAATGAACCCACTTGACACATTGGCGACTCTCGATTGTCATAAAAATCTCGATGATTCAATTATATACACAGAATACCAAAACAATAGTAAAATCAAATTAGTGTCAGTCAATGAGAATTTCTCAATTTTATGGTGTCACCCACGATCAACCACACATCTCAATCGAACCATCCTATCTTTGATTTAAATTCGATTTTTAATTGTGTCGTAATGGCCTCTAAAGATGAGCACAGTCGATGAGCCGATTCCTAGTTGAATTCTCAAGTCTATTGCCTTAAATTTCCTTAATGGCTTACCCAACTAGTCTAGTTATCTTGAGAGTGATTGGCTCCGAGAACAGCCCTATAGACGCGTCAATTAAATGCCCAATTAATTCAATAGAAAACAGGTTGAAAATTTAGGATATCACATCTCTCTCGCCTCATCTCCATCTTCTTCAACCCCTTCAAATTTCCGTGTTTCAAATAAGATCGACTATCTCTATGAAGTCTCTCTTAGCGATGAAACTAAGATCTCTAAAACTCAACTTCCCCTTATGAACTCCTATTCCGCTTTTGCCAAACCCACCTCATCATTTTCTCCCATCCGTTCTATACGACAACTTATCCACCAAACTCCGAAAGAAGTAAAGAAGTACGTCCAGTCCTCTAAGTTCGATCAACATCCTATTCCTGAGAATGAATATTTTGTTACTCTTCAAATTCCTCAAGTATTTCCAAGGCAATGGACTCAACAAGGATATTGTGTTACTTTTCATGGAGGCTTGCCAACTCGATTCCTAGAATACCGGCATGCTTGCCTTGATACTGTCCAAACCACTTTGAATGCTAGAACAGTTTTTGTAACCCTCTATCCAAACTTCAAAATCGCCTTTTCAGATTCCCAGCTACTATCTGTTCTAAAAGTCCAAGTCCAACTCACTGGAGCTCCTCAAACTGCTGACTCTACAATAGCAACATTGCACTACTAGATGGTTTATCGAGTGTAGAACCATGCTCTCAATTTAAATTTCCACAATGGAAATGAAGATGCTTTATTCATTTTCATGTAGAATGATCAAGCATCATGCATTCATGTTCCCAGACAGATCCCAAAGGAAAAGTTGGCCAAACTCCTTCCGGAGACATGGATCACCAACTATGAAAAGCTACATTAAAACAACAAGCCTTTCTAGTCCTGAATTTGTTAGAAAGAAAGATTGAACCGTTTCAATCAAATTTGGCAAGGAAAAGAAAGAAAGTCCTTCTATCTTCCAAACCCTCTTCATGATTGAACCATGTGTGCCTGAGTCAATTTCCGAGCCATATCCAAAAAAGTTTGTTCAATATTTCAAAAATGATGAACACCGTGTCCATTACTACAAGGACCAGTATGGTCATTGCTTTCGAGATCCTTTTTGTCAATGCTCTTATTGCACAAACTCTCCTAACGAAGTAGACCAATATGCAAAACCTCGACAGAAGCACAAGAAGCCAAAGGATGCTATGTACCAAACGTACTTGAACGAAGACCCCTCCGTCAATACTCTTAGTGAACATGATAAATTCTAGTTTATGGTTTCCTATGCACCAACTCCACCACCAGAGTTCACTGCTCCTCCCTCTGTTTCACCAACTCCACCACCATCACCTCCTCTGCCTCCTCCTTAGAAGAAACCAACAATTTCCCCATTTTACAAGCCAATCTTTTAGTGGGTGAAAAATTGTTCCTACCCACTCAAGACTCCACTCAAAACCCCGAAAGAAACACCACCAAGTTCTTCCATCGCCACATTCCATGAAACAGATTTTCCTCCTCTTATTCGAGAAAGTTCAAAACTTTCGTTCCCTACTCCAGAAGAATTCATTGATCCATAGGGCAAATACCGACATGCTCCCAAAATACCTTCCCCACTGATGTGGAATAACATGGAAGATAGAAAATGACTCTTGTTGCTAAAGTCGTCCTAAATTGGCAATCGGAGACTTTTTAACACATAACAATGCATTCAAGGCAATTGACTCCAAGATTGTGAATGTGTAACAAGATCTTCGAAGATATGATGAAACCACCAAGAAGATGCTTTCAGACTTCCAAAAGATGCTTCATGCCTTGGAATAATGTCTGCAATTCTCCTCTATCTGTTGAGAAAAGGCTTCTTAACCTATTAGGATAACTCTTTAGGGATGAAATTCAGAAAAACTTACTTTAGGTTTGGATCGGCTCTAATACCATAGAAGAGTTTAAGTATTTCCCTATAATATTTATCGAGATGCCTTTTTTGGAGAGAGCAGCATTTTCTTTCAAAAAAATTCTCTCCTTTTGAGCTCATGAAGGTCAGAAGGCTTTCTAATGAAAAAATGGTATAGGAGGGTAATAGAATGGCTAAAGTCAAGTTAAAG
Source organism: Eucalyptus grandis (assembly GCF_016545825.1). Taxonomy (NCBI): domain Eukaryota; kingdom Viridiplantae; phylum Streptophyta; class Magnoliopsida; order Myrtales; family Myrtaceae; genus Eucalyptus; species Eucalyptus grandis. Next base: position 48,803,318 of record NC_052622.1, on the reverse strand, counting down.
CATAAATTGAACTTGGTCTTGTTCCGTCACCAATTGCCACAATGTTTGAGGCTTCTTGTAAACCTTGTGACAAAACCAAAAATGGCATCATATTTATCCTAATTGGTAAGAGCTTGGGTATTTAACCAAGTATGGAATTCTTCAAATCTTTCTGGCCATTTGGAATATGGAATATCATCAACAGTGAAAAATTGTTTGGAAGAGGTAGTCACATGCTGGGAGAAATTGTTTGGTCAAACAACCTCTAGTTTAGAAGGGTTAGATTCCACATCTTGGTCTAGAGAGTCGGCCATAAATATTGATGAAGTTACTAGTGCAATGGAAAAAGAATCAATGGTAGGGATTGAGAAGGAAGAAGAGAATGAGAGGGATACCAAGTCTAATTTAGTATCAAAATTGTTTGGAACAACTAGTTCTGATGGAAATAGGATCTAGTCTTTCAAGGTAACAAGATCAGGCTATTCTTCCTAATTGCCCAGATCTCTCAAGAATGATTCTAATGAATTGGATAGCATCACTTGATTTGGCTTTTCTCTTATAGCTATCGAGGATTCTTCAAGCATCTTCTCTTTTCCCTTCTCTTTCCTTATTCGATCCAGTTCTTTGAGGCAATTTTGCATTTCTACCACATCTATTTTGTCTTGTCTTGTGGGGGTTTCTGTAAGGGAAGCAAAGATAGATGTATTTTGTGATGGTGGAGGAAGCGAATTTTGTGTCCGCAATGTAGTCGGAAATGGGTTGAAGGGATTGAATCTTCCTTTTTCAAGGAGTTGGATTTGTCTTTGAGCTTTTCTATTTCCACCTTGAGGCTTTCGAGATGATGATATCCCGAGTGTTGTCCAGATTCCATGGCATAAAGCTTTTTCTGGAAGTTCGAAAGTATCTTTTTGGTGGTTTCATCATATCTTTGAAGATCTCGTTGCACATCCACAATTTTGGAGTTAATTGTTTTGAACGAATTGTTGTGTGCCAAAAGAGTTTCTGATTGCCAATTCAGGACGGCTTTAACAACATGAGTCATTTTTTGTCTTCCATGTTTATCCACATCAGTGGAGGCATGTATTTTGGGAGCATGTTGATATCTACCTTGCAGGTCAATGAATTCTTCTAGAGCAGGGAATGACAGTTTCGAGCTTTCTTGAACAAGAGAAGGAAAATTTGCCTCTTGGAACATAGCGATAGAAGAGTAAGGTGATGTTTATTATGGAGTCTCGAGTGGGTAGGAACGTATTTTTGCCCACTTTAAGATTGGCCTATAAAACGGGGAAATAGTTGGTTTTTTTTATGTGGAGGAGGTGATGGTGGTGGAGATGGTGAAATGGAGGGTGGAGCAGTAAACTCTGGTGGTGGAGTTGGAGCATAAGAAATTATAAATTGGAATTTATCACACTCACCAAGAGTATCAACGGAGGAGTCTTTTGTTCAAATACCTTTGGTACATAGTATCCTTTGATTTCTTGTGTGTCCGTTGAGGTCTTGCATTTAGGTTTACTTCGTCGGGAGAATTTGTACAATAAGAGCACTCGCAAAAAGGGTCCCAGAAACAGTGACAATATCGGTCTTCATAGTAATGGACAGGGTTTCCATTACTCTAAAAATATTGGACAAGCCTTTTAGGACAATTTCTTTTCAAGTGTCCAACTTTATTATAGAAATGGCACTTAATAAGATTGTGGTACATTTTGTGGATTTGAGAAGTCTTAGAAAATTCATTCAGGTTGTGTAATACCTTTTTTCTTGTTCCTTCCATGTTTCTTTTTAGAATTTTTTTCAACTTCTTGATGATTTAGGAGATGAACAAAATGAGTCTTTTGATTCTTTATCCTTATTTCCTCTTGAACAAGTATACTGACCAATTCATTTACATTCCACTTATCATTTATGATGTTGTAATTCATTTGAAATAGCCAATATTGTTCATAAGGCAAGGAGTTAAGTATAAACTATACTAAAAAGTACTCATCCATGTTCATTCCTAAGGTCTTTAATTTTGTTGTTAAGTTCATCATCTCAATAACATGTTCATGCATGGTATGTAAATTATCATACTTCATTGTGATCAAAGTGCTCATTAATATACCAACAAGTGACTTATCAATAGTCTAAGAACAATCTTTCACAAATTTCATAAATTCCTTGGCACTGTCGATTTTAGGAAGAGTAATCTCTAAGTTGTTGGCAATTATCATTCACATAAACATTAAGCAAAGTTTGTTCAATCTTTCCAAGGTTTTATGGAAAGACTTTTCATCACCACTATTCTCATCAATAATAGCATATGGTTTCTCAACTTGAAGTGTCAAATCAAGGTCTAAGACACTTAAGTGAAACTAGACTTGGGGCGCACATGACAAAATTTCTAAAACAAAAATCAATTTCTAGCTAGAAATTGATTTCTTAATTTCTATTTCATTGACGAGTTTCTGAGTAAAGAAACACGTTTGATAACAATTCCAAATTTCTATTTTTGAAATAAAAATTTGTTTGATAACAGAATAAAAATTATATTTCTAGGAGCGGCAACGACCGACGTCCAGTGGCCAGAGTCCGACGTTCGGTGGCCGACATTCGGCGTCCGGTGACCAGCGGTGGGTGACTGAAGTCTGAAGTCCAACGTTCGGCGTCCGACGCCAAGTCCGGTGACTAGTGGCAAGCGGCCAAAGTCCGAAGTCCGACGACCGTCAACTAGCGTCCAACGTCTGAAGTTCAACATCTAACGTCCGACATCTAGAGTCCGGCGACAAGAGGCCATCGGCAAGTGTTCGGTGGTCGGAGTCCGGTGGCGAGGTGGTGAGTGGTCAACATCTAGTGAACGGTCATCGACGAACATCCGGTGGTTAGTGGTGAGCCTCCGGCATCCAATGATTGGCGATAAGCGGCCAATGACCGGTCGGCCTCTAGCATCTGGTGACCGGTGGCTGGCGACGTGCGACCGAAGTGCGATGGCCAACGGCCGACGTCCGGTGGCCGGCAATCAACGATTGGCGGCCGAGGTTGGTGGCAGGCGGCCGACAACCAACGGCAAGTGTTTGGCATCCCACGGGCGGCAAGTGGGTGACGAGCGATGATGAGTGATCGATGAGAAAAATTTTGATTTCTCATTTCTATTCCAAAAATAGAAAAGTTAAAAATTTTAACTTCTGATTTCTACTCCAAATCTATTTCTGAAATATAATCTATTCTAGAAAAATAAAATTGCGTTACCAAATGGATTTTATTCCAAACCTATTCTTACCAAATGGATTTCTATTCCAAACCTATTCGAAGAACAGAAAAATGGAGAAATAGAGAAATATAAATTTTGTCATGCACGCCCCAATTTGAGAAATTCATTCTATTGAACAAAGGAACAAACAAAGCGTGCCAATGAAGTGAAAAAGATACGGATACTACAAATGTGCAGGAATATACTCATGCATTAATATTTTGAGAATATCACCTAATCAAATTCAAACTAAATAATGCACGTTTATCATAGTTCTGTTTTGGGTGATCCTATGATATACGACCATACATTAATCCTTAATGATGCTAATAACTTTAATTTGATAATTATAAAATATATCTTATACAAACAAATTTAACAATAAAATTAATTACCAACTATTATGTCCATGAATTATAATAAAGATTTACCTTTAAATTAATCCCTAAGTTCTTATATAAATGAACTTCAATATACCTATGACATCAATAAGGATATATAACATATCAATTTCGGTTATAGCATCAATTAATCATAGGTAATTGAATAAAATAGTTCACAATATCAAAAACTCAAAATATTTTAAGGTTTGGCCACTTTTATGACTAACAAATTATTCTTAATTGAATTTTTAATATTGTAAAGCATAAACATTCACCAAATTGTATCTTGTCTCCGCTGCTCCTCCTATTTCAGCCCACAAGTGCAAATCCCAGCTGCTCAGGGGTTCGCGAATTGCTCCTTCTCAACTGTTGCAATTCCACTGTGGGTGTTGGTACTTCAGGGGGTGCCAAGCTTTCTAGATTGGTGTCCCTGGTCCCATTCGTACCTCGGTTAAAGCTCTTCCCCTATTTTGGACCTTCTTCCTTTGGGCCTCCTCCCGTGGGTTCGTTCTACTAGTCTCCGGTTCGTCCTTGTTGGTGTGGCCACATCTATGGCTGCTCGCCCTTCTCGGAGCAGGAGCGTCCCGTGTTGTCTCTTCCCTGGTGCCACTAAAGCCTCATTGGTACGCCTCTTTCTTTTGATGGCTTTTATGTGGTAGACTTTGGGCTACATACTAGGTGTTTGTGGTATGACCTCAGCCATGTCTGGTTTGGCTGGCACTTCCCATGAGGCCCGGCTTGCTACGAGTGCCTCTTTGGGGCATAACCCCTCTACTCCAAGTCAGTCCGGCCCTTCTAAGCTTGGCCCTACAATTCGATTTGGCAAGTAGCAAGCACCCCTTAGGGCTCCCTCATGTTCAAGTCGTTCTAGGGGTCGGAGCCGTATTCGATCCTCCTCCAAGCAATTGAGTGTCCCTGTCCGGCAACCAGAAAATCAGAAACCTTCTCCTACCCACACTTGGGCCAATGTGGCAAAGCTAGCTGTGAAGGGCTACAACCTTGCCTACTCCCCTCCCACTTTTATGGATGGCAAGCCAATTGTTCACCTCACGAAGGAAGTTTTGGATGCTTTCGATCCCAAATGGCATGAATGCCTTATTGGGTATTATGTTGGGAAGAAACTTCCCTTCAAACTTACGGAACAAGCTTTGATGTGGACTTGGGGCTCGAAGCTTGTAGAAGTGATGGTGAATAATCAAGGCTTCTTCTTATTCCATATCCCGAATCTAGTGTTCCGGCATAAGATCCTCAAAGACGGACCCCTCACGATGGCGAGGGTTCCTCTTATTTTGCAGCAATGGCGGCCATTTTTGAATTTAAAGAAGGACAAGCAAACCGCTGTCCCGGTTTGGATTAGGTTGAATAACCTTCCACTTGATCTTTGGTTAGCCCCGGCTGTTGGGGGCATTGCTAGTGCAATTGGAAAACCTCTCTATATTGACCAACGCACGAAACATACCAAGACGCTTTCCTTTGCAAGGTTTGTGTTGAAATTTATGCCAATCAACCTAGATGCTCCACCGTTGATGTGGTCTTGAATGGGGTCTCGCGCTCAATCACAATTGAATTTGAATGGAAGCCAGTTGAATGTCCTTCTTGTGGCACCTTTGGGCATAGATGCGAGGATGTCGCTACCATTGACAAAATAGACAGAGTGGAGCTACCGATTCTGCCCATCTCAAAACCTCTTGTTAGAGAAAACTTCCTTATTTGTTTTGAAATTGAAAAACGTTTTCATCTGTCTAATCTGAAGACTTGTAGGCCCAAGTGTTATAGTCTAACGATCTCTTACTCTGTCGTCAAAGTCTGAAGACTCAAGACTCAAAACTCAAGATTTAAAGTCTGCCCTCACTGATAGTTTCCAGACCGACGAAGAAAATGTTTATCCGATGAAGAAAGACTTGTCCAGATGCGAGTATATCTTTAAGGATTTGGTTCGTACGGTTGAAGAAGATCTCATGGCTGGAAATAACATATTGTGATTAGTTATTCTTATTGATATCAATTCGGATAATTAGATCTATTGATTGGCGAAGTGTACTTGGAATGTTCTACTTATGGAAACCTAGATCATGATTATATGGGCGCAAGCAGGATTTGTGAGCTATCATCACATTCCTTAAATAACTCGAGATCTCCCTAATTGATTCTGTCCAACGGGTAGATTGGAAGAACTCATTTGGAATGTGCCAACGGTTATGAAGGTATGGAGGAGTATATAAGGAAGATGCTCAAGTTATTCAAGTGTATGCGTGAAAGAAAAATTCCAAAGTCTAAAGCTCCTAGTTTTTTTATGTTTCATTTGTTGAGCCTAAATTGTACTTAAAAGAGAGATTAAATACTTTTAAGACCTTGAGGAAGTGTAGTAGAGTTTCTACACTGTGGAATCAAAGATGTGAGACTGTAAAATTTCTTTTGGTTCTTAATGGAATCCAGCTAGTGGGCTGTCAGTGCGGGAGAGTGGACGTAGGCTTAGTCTAAGCCGAACCACTATAAACATTGTGTTTCAATTCTCTTTCCCTAATCTCCTTACTTTTATTCGTAGCTTTATATAACTGTTTATAGTCTTTTACATCTTCAGTCTATTATTCTCAAAATGCGACTTAATCTGTTAAGTTTTGCAAAAAATTCTTTGATCACCTATTCACCCCCCTCTATGTGCTCTTACTAACCCTATCAATTAATATCAGAGCCTATGTGCTTGGTTTATGGAAGTGTTTTTTACTTCTGAGCTAAAGATCTATGACTAGTATTTTGGCTCTGGGTTTGGTTAAAGGCCAAAGCAACACCAAGCCACCTTACTTTGATGGAAAAGAATACAATGTTTGGAAAAACAAGATAAAGGCATTCCTAAGATCAAAAGATCCCTTGGAATGGGATGTGGTAGAAAAGTGAATCATTCCCAAAGCTGCATCAGTCTTAGAAAGAGGAAAAGAAGTTATAAATACTGGCAAAATGGCACAATAAGAAATAACCAAGAGACAAACTCTTGATGCTAAAGCAATCTACTCTTTATACTGTGCTTTATCTCCCATTGAATATAACAGAATTTCATCTTGTGAAACAGCAAAAGAAGTCTAGGATAGGTTGCACGTTACCTATGAAGGAACTAATTGAGTTAAAGAAACAAAGATCAATATTCTACTCGGACAGTATGAAGCCTTCAAGATGAAACCAGGAAAATCCATTACTGACATGTTTAGTCGTTTTACAGAAATTGTAAATGGTCTATCATATCAGGGATAGTCAATCTCAGGACTAATGAAGGTCAATAAACTGCTACGAGGATTATCCAAAGATTGGAATCACGTGAAGACTTCAATAAGAGAAACCCAAAGGATCATGCCTCTTATAGTTGATGAGCTCATAGGCACACTTCAATCATACGAAGTGGAACAACTAAATGAGGAAGAAGATCCCAAAGGTAAGAAGTCAATTGCTTTAAAGTATAACGATGATTCTGATGACACAGATTCTGAAGATGACATGGATGACGAAGAGCTAGCACTAATGATAAGGAAGTTCAGGAAACTGAACAGAAAGGGAAGAAGAATTAACTGGAAGAAACAAGGATCTCAAAAATTCCAGAACAAATCAAATGAGGATGAACGAGATCAACAAGGATGTGGTCTGTTTTGAATGCAAGAAAAAAGGACACTTCTGACACAACTATCCTCTGCTAAAGAAAAAGAAAGCAAAAACTGAAAAGTTCAAGAAAGCTCTCTAAGTAGAGACATGGAGCGATACAGAATGTGAGGAAAGTGATGAAGAATATGCTAACATATATCTTATGGAAAATTCTGAATTAGACTCAGATTTTGAAACATATTCAGACTCAAACAGTGAAATCGTGATTAGTAATTTAAATATCCCTATCAAAGTCTCGAAGTACATAGATGAACTCTGTCTTATTCTCAAGACCTCTCTTAAAAGGATTTCTGAGCTAAAAATGAAAAATTCAACACTTAAGCAACAGGAAAATTCTTGGAAAGAAAAGTTTGAACATCTAGACAAAAGTTTTGTTGTTTTGAAAGAAAGTGCAGACTCTCTTTCAAAAGAAAATATATTTCTGAAAAATGATATTTCAAACATCTCAAAAAGATTTTTAATAGGATCTAAGAAGTTTGATAATATTATTTCAGTACAAAGACCTTATTTCAACAAATCAGGTTTAAGAATGACTTTAGAAACCATTCCTCTAATTGATTTTTCAAAAGTAAATGAAAGAATCAAACAAAGACCTACAAAGATCTCTTACAGAAATCATTTTCAAAGAGTCTTTGTAAAACCTGTTGGCCAAAGTGCTCTCAAATGCTCTAAGTGCAATAGCTCAGAACATTTTGAGAAAGAATGTCCTATGGTTTGGAGACCTGTTAAGAATGAATGGGCAAAAACTGTATATTACACTAACTCCTCTGGACTCAAGAAAATGTGGATACCAAAGAAAGTTTGAGTTTCTTTTATAATTGCAAGTCACTATCAAGAAAAAGATAAAGTAGTATTTGGATAGTGGCTGCTCGAGACACGTGAAAGGATATTCAAGTTGTTTTACAAAACTTATGCAAATAAAAGGAGGAAAATTTTCGTTTGGTGGAAATAGCAAAGGAAGAATTGTTGGATGTGGAACTGTAAAGATTGGAAGCCTCACAATCAACAATGTCTTCTTGGTGGAAGGATTGAATTACAATCTACTCAACATTAGCCAATTGTGCGACACTAGATTTAAAATCAACTTTTAAGAAAAAATATGTTTGGGAACTAGTAAAGATCTTTCTCAATCTTTTACTAGACGAAGACATGGGAATATTTATCTTTTGGATATAAAACTAGAAAGATCTCAATGTCTAATCTCAATTCAAGATGAAGCAAATCTTTGGCATCGAAAGCTTGGCCATGTCAACATGAAGCAAATTACCAAAATCTCTTCCAAGAAGCTTGCTCGTGGACTACCTAACCTGAAATACCAAAAGTTTGACTTATGCACACTATGTGTTTTGGGAAAACGGGTTATAAGTTCTTTTGAACCAATAAATCAAGTTTCTATTAATCGTGCTTTGCAGCTTCTGCATATAAACCTCTTTGGACCAACTAGAAGTCAAAGCATTGGTGGAAAGAGATATTGCCTAGTAATTGTGGATTATTATTCACGATTTACTTGAGTTTACTTTCTAGCAAGTAAGTCTGAAACATCTTCTCACTTTTCAAAGTTTGCTAAGAAAGTTCAGAATGAGAAATGATATATTATTTCAAGCATACAGACGGACCATGGAGGTGAGTTTGAAAATCAAGATTTTGCCAAATTCTGTGATGAATCTGGTTTTCAGCATGTTTTCTCATCTCCATACACTCCAGAACATAATGGAGTTGTGAAAAGAAAGAATAGATCTTTTCAAGAAATGGCAAGAACACTTTTAATAGAAAGTAATATTTCTTCTCATTTTTTAGCTGAAGTTGTTTCTACAGCTTGCTATATTATTAACAGAGTATTCTTAAGGCCTATTCTGGAGAAAACTCCATATGAGTTATTGAAAGGAAAGAAGCCAATTGTTTCTTACTTTCATGTGTTTGGATGCAAATAATCGAACTGGTAAGTATGAGGAGAAATCAGACAAAGGAATCTTCTTTGGATATTCAACCACCAGCAAAGCCTACAGAGTATTCAACAAGAAAACTCAGTCCGTAGAAGAATCTATGAATGTCAAATTTCAAGACTCACTGCAAAATCAATTGATTCAGACTCAACCTGAAGAATCTGAAGTTACTCCAGACCTTACAAAGTCTAACTCCCCTAAAGTAGTTCAGACTTCTGGAGAAAATCAACAAGCGGAAGTTGAAGAATTAAGCAAGTAGAAGAACAAAGTGCAATCGAGGCCAACCAGCAACTGGAAGCACAAGTCTAGTCATCCCAAAGAACTCATCATCGATAACATTGATTAAAGGATTCGCACCAGATCCAAAAGGCAAGAAGAGTCAAGCATTGTGGCACTTATTTCTGAAATAGAATCCAAAAGCATAGAAAAAGTTTTAACTGACAAAAACTAGATTGAAGCTATGCAAGAATAGCTCAGACAGTTCAGCATTAATGATGTTTGGGAATTAACTCCTAAACCAAAAGGTAAATCCATTATTTGAGCTAAATGGATTTTTAGGAACAAGATGGACGAAAAAGGAAAAGTGGTCAGGAACAAAGGAAGACTCGTGACCAAAGATATACGCAAAAAGAAGGGATAGACTATGATTAGACCTCCGTACCAATAGCAAGGTTAGAAGCAAATAGATTATTGCTTGCTTTTGCCTATTATAAAAATTTCAGGTTATTCCAAATGGACGTCAAAAGTGCATTCCTAAATGGATTTATCTAAGAAGAAGTCTATGTGGAACAACCTCCCAGATTTGAAGACCCAAAGAGACCAAACTCAGTATTCAGATTGAAAAGGCTTTATATGGTTTAAAGCAAGCATCTTGAGCATGGTACGACAGGTTAAGTAAATTTTTAATTCAAAATGGTTTTGTCAAAGGAAAAGTGGATACTACTTTGTTTATTAAAAGAGAAGGTAAAAACTTTCTACTTGTCCAAATTTATGTTGAGGATATTATATTTGGATCACCTAACGAAAACTTGTGTAAGAAGTTTTCTAAGTCTATGCAGGATGAATTTGAGATGAGCATGATGGGTGAACTATCCTTCTTTTTCGGATTACAAGTAAAACAATTGAAGGAATGAATTTTCATTCACCAAGAAAAATATACAAAAGAACTCGTTAAAAAATTCGGATCGGAGAATTGCAAAAAGACTGATATGCCAATGTCTAGTTCTTCAAAGCTGGACAAAGATGAAGGAGGAAAGAAAGTTGACCAGAAGCTCTACAAAAGTATTATTGGTTCACTTCTTTATCTTACAGCTTCTAGACCTGACATTTTGTTTAGTGTTTGCATTTGTGCCAGACTTCAATCTGATCTCAAAGAATCTCATCTAAGTGCTGCAAAACGCATCATCAAATACATTGCTACTACTTCAAATTTAGGTCTATGGTATCCCAAAGAATGAGATTTTACCCTCATTGGATATTCAGACATAGATTTAGCAAGTTGCAGAGTTGATAGAAAGAGTACTTCCGGTACTTGCCAATTGCTGGGAAACAGAACAGTATCATGATTCTCAAGGAAGCAAAGCACTATAGCTCTTTCAACAGCGGAAGCAGAGTATGTGGTCCTTGGAAGTTGCTATTATCAAATCTTATGGATAAAACAACAACCGAGAGATTTTGGAATCGAAGACTCATGCACCGAGATCAAATGTGACAACACCAAGTGCAATTAATCTCACAAAGAATCCAATTCTTCATTCAAGAGTAAAGCACATAGAGATTCAACACCACTTTATAAGAGATCATGTTCAAAATGGAGAAGTTATGATTCAATTCATTGATTCAAAGAATCAACTGGAGGACATATTTACAAAGCCACTAGAGAAAACCTATTTGAGTCTATTCACACGGATGAACATCATATCTTTTAATGTCCAAGGAGCTCGGACTCAAAGATAGAGTTTGAAGGTGTCCGGACTCGAAGACCAAGAGTTACGACCGTAAGTTATTTCGATACGGTAATTAATTTTTGGTTAAAAATTGAAAAGGTATGGTTACTCATTAATCTCTAATTGATTGAAGTTATTCTCCCAAGTTTTTTTTATGACATTTACTCATTTTCAAAAAGGCAGTTATCTATTTTTAAAAAGGCAGTTATTCTTTTTCGAAAATGTATTTTTATTTTTCCTTTTATATCGTTTCGTTTACCTCGCTTCACTTGCTTTATATACTATTGAAATCAGTCTTCTTCATTTTCACTCTCAAACCCTAAAAAGTTCCAAACTCCCACTTGCTCTCACTTTCCCTGTTGTTTAATCCAAAAAGTTTTCACCTTTCGAGCAAGACTGTGAATTTCTCCCTTTGAAGAGACAATGTCTTCGAGAAAGTCATCAAAAATTGCAAGTAGGGGACCACGAAACATGCCTAAGGGTCCTACACATTTCGACTTGACCAAAGAAGAAGATTCTACTCCATTACAGTGACAAAGTCAACAACAACGTTCTTAGCAGCGTCAAACTCCTCCACCGACTCATCCAAAAGAAGAAGTGTTGGAAGAAGTGGAACCTGTAAGAACGTTAACTCCTCAAGTTGCTTTCAAGCTTTATTCTAATTTGAAAAGAGGGGGAACCGCTATGTCCTTGATTGATGAATACTTGCGAGAGAGAGGTTATAAAAATGAGACTCTTTTTCTGCATGACATGGAAAGATGATATTGCCAAAAAGGGATCGGCTGAAAAAGCATTCGCTAACGTTCTAGTGACCCGCACTTTAGAACTACTAATCAACCACAAGGACAGGACGATGATGAACGTATGTTTACCCATTTTCAGCCTAAAGCAGGAGTGGCTGCAAACATTGCAGGTGATGGTTCAAGTCTTTTCAAATCGAAAAACCACAAGAGGGTTTACTTGAATTTGATGAAGAGAGGGGTCATGAACCCTAGGAGTGTCGATTTTGACTTCCTTGATTCGGTGAAAGTAAGTCTGCGAGAGAAGTTTGCTCTACTGCAATTGGAGCGATTTTGTTCTGAATCTACTACTACCTATCCTGAACTCACAACATACTTTTACTCAAACTTATCTTTCATGCATGCAAACAGTTTCTCTTTCACAGTGAGCGAGAAGGAGTTTTTGGTAAATATGGACACATTGGCTGACATAATTAGGGTGGAAAGAGCGAGTTTCCAACCAATTAGCGTGTTTGTTGCTCTTGCTACTCTATCATTAGTGAAAGATCGAGATGCTGAAGGCAAGATTTCCTACTCTAGGATGAATGCTTCTAACATCTTGTTGCGCAAGATCGTAATCAACTGCATTCGTCCAAATTCGACATCCAAGACTAATGTCTCTCGGTCTTAAGCGAAATTGATGTATGCCATCAACATTGGCTACAAATTCTCTCTGCCTCACACCATCTTGTTTCACATGTACAGAACAGTAGTGAAGGATAATTGACAACTCCCTTATTATGCTCTTATCACACGTCTTTTTAGACATTTTAAAATTCATATCCCTACACCATTATTTTTTACAACCATTTCTCTAATGGTGATTGGATTTAAAATGGTCACAAAGATGCGTTTGAATTAGATGAACAAGGTGTTGAAGCGTATGAAGGAGAAGTCTCCCATCAAAGCAAAACAAGACTTTGTTGCAGCAAAAGAGGAAAGCAAGGAGCCCATGGCTGCTCCGGTGAAGATAAAAGAATTCTCATCTTGTAGGATGAAGAAGATGAGGATGAAATGACTCTTTCAGCCTTAAGAAATTTGAAGAGATTTGTTAGCTTTCAAGATAATCGAGAATAGATAGAGAAGAAAGATGAAAATCAAAGGAGACAAGAGGAAGAAGGAAGAGAAAAAGAAGAAGAGGAAGGAAGAGAAGAAGAAGAAGAGGAAAGAAGAGGAGATGAAGAAGAAGTAGAAAGAAAAAGAAAGTAGAGGACAAGAAAGAGAAAAAGACCAGGGTCAAGAAAACTCTTTTGAGCCAACTTTGGCTGTCTCCTTGTCTAGTAATTCTGAGATGGTAGGAAGCTGGAACTGCAAGCCGCGCATCACTCGAAGCTAAAGTTGATCAAGAAGAAATCTTACATACTCCACTGAAGGCAACCAAACAAGGAGAGCTTTGAAAGAAAGGTATTTCTTCACCTATCTTTACTAGTGATGTGAGTCGTTCTGCAGCAAATCCAGAGAATGTTTATGCCTCTCATTATCCAGAAGCTTCCACTCATAGTCATGGTGGACAATTTGCTGAAGTTCCATCCATTCTCAAACCCCTGGAATCGACACGGTTGGTCTAGTGCTACAACAGAATAAACAACAGACTTTTCGAGACTGCTAGAGATTTTATTATAAGTAAGAAAGCAGCAATATGCTATGGGATATGAGATGCAAGACTCAAGAATGCTTTCATGGCCACTTTAGCGTCTTTGCACGATCAGTTAAATGCCCTGAAGAATCAAGTGCAGTCAACTAAGCATAGTGAATATTTTCAGTCATTGAAGCAGAGTTTTGCAAGGCTTGAGAAGACAAGTAAATTCTATGGGAGAGTTCAAACTTGTTCGCCTTCCAAAACAGCCATAGTTCGACTCTATTTTCAACTAACTATTTTATTTATTCTCCACTTTTGCTATTGACAAAAAGGGGGAGAATTTGATGTAGATTTGATTTGACTTTGGTTTGTTGGATTTTGGACTTATCTTTTGTATGGTTGTGGTTTGTCTGAATGATTTGATCTTCCGATGCTTGCAAAGTAACTTAAGCTATGTTATTGATTATGGTAAAGATAGTTGTTTTTATAGGACTAATACGTTTTATGTGGTTGCAAAATCGCTACTATCATTATCATAATCTCTACTTATCTTTTATAAGAAATCTTGGTTTGCTTAAGTATTGTTTTGCAAGTCAATAGTGTTCAAATCTAGGGAAAGTTTTGTCACCATTAGAAATGGGGAGATTATTGAAGAAAACTTCCTTATTTGTTTTGAAATTGACAAAACGTTTCCATCAATCTAATTTGAAGATTTGTAGACTCAAGTGTTATAGTCTAACAATCTCTAGACTTTGTCGTCAAAGTCTGAAGACTCAGGACTCAAGATTTGAAGTCTAACATCACTGATAGTTTCCAGACCAACGAAGAAAAGGTTTATCCGATGAATAAAACTTGTCCGATGCGAGTATATCTTTAAGAATTTGGTTCGTACGGTTGAAGAAAATCTCACGGCTGGAAATAGTATCTTGTGATCGGTTATTCTTATTGATATCAATTCAGATAATTAGATTTATTGATTGGCGAATATACTTGAAATGTTTTACTTATGGAAACCTAGATCCTGATTGTATGGGCGAGCAGGATTAGTGGGCTATCATCATATTCCTTAAATAACTCGAGATCTCCTTAATTAATTATGTCCAACGGAGTAGATTGGAAAAACTAACTGAAGGTGCCAATGGTTTCGAAGGCATGGAGGAGTATATAAGGAAGATGCTCAAGTTATTCGAGTGTGTGCATGAAAGAAAAATTCCAAAGTCTAAAGCTCCTAGTTCTTTGCTGTTTCATTTGTCGAGCTTAAATTGTACTCAAAAGAGAGATTAAATACTTGTAAGACCTTGAGGAAGTGTAGCAAAGTTTCTACACCGTAGAATCAAGGACATGAGATTATAAAATCTTTTTGGTTCTTAGTGGAATCGAGCCAAGTGGGATGTCGTGCATAAGAGTGGTCGTAGGTTTGATCTAAGCCGAACCACTATAAACCTTGTGTTTCAATTCTCTTTCCCTAATCTCCTTACTTTTATTCGTAGCTTTATATAATTGTTTATAGTTTTTTACATCTTCGGTCTATTATTCTCAGAAGACGACTTAATCGGTTAAGTTTTGCAAAAACTTCTTTGATTACCTATTCACCGCCCCTTTAAGTGCTCTTACTAGCCCTATCACCTTCCACCCCTGTTCAAGCTCCCGAACTAGTTCCGGCTGTGGTGGCGAACCTAGAGGCGTCACAGCATGGTTGAAGTCAGGCGAAGGGGAAAAAAAGGAGTCATTACACTCGAAAGATGGTCCCTCTTCCCGATTGACCTCCTCCAGCGATATGGGCAACTTGATGAAGCTCAAGGTCTCCCCTACTAACAAAATTCTTCCCATGCCCACAGCTCGGAAGTCTTTGAGGAGTGCGAGTGTGTCGAGGCTAGTGTCTCCTCCTCATAGCCCTGTGGAGAAGAGACCTAGCTCGTTGTTGGAGGTTCCTACCTCCCCTCTTGTGGATGACAAGGACCAGACTGAAGCCTCCAATTTTGGTCTTATTAGTGCCAGTGGGGACTTGGTGGTTTCGGACAACTATTTTACTCTGACGATGATTTGCTCTCGCCTACCTCGTCCCCAAAGGCTCCTACTACTTCAAGAGAGGTCGAGACCATCCAAAAGAAGCTTATGGCCCTTGATCCAGCCCCTTCTCCTGTTGCAATGTCAGCTGCTTCGGCAGCCTCATGACGAAAGCCAAATAAGTGGAGGTAGGTCCTCCGATCCTCCCTTTGCTGCTTTTCTTTTCTTTATATATATATATGGGTATTTGAAATGTGAGAGGTCTTCTTCCCCCCCGGAACCAAAGTTAGAAATCTCGTATCTTCTAATGGGCTTTGTCTAATTGGTTTGTTGGAAACCAAAGTTCCAGATTCTTTGTTTGACTTCATCTCTGCCAAACTGTTATCGGGTTGGAATTAGGTGGCCAACTATGATTTCACTCATAGGGGTAGAATTTGGGTGGGCTTGAACCCTTCTTTGGTGAATTTTGAAGTGATTTCTTCCAATAGCCAAGCAATTCATGGTAGTTTGAAGTTTATCATGTTTGGTATTTGCTGCTATGTCTCGATGGTATATGCTGAACATACATTTGTTGCGAGAAAGCCGTTATGGGCAGATCTTATTCAGAGGAGTGTTTTACGTTGGAATGTAGCTTGGCTATGACTAGTGATTTCAATGCTATCAAGGATCCCTTTGATCGAATTGGCAGTTTGGACACTTGGCTTCCTTGCTTTAATGATTTCAATCATTGTTTAATTCAATCTGAGTTAGAGGACCTGAGATATGTTGGCTTTCACTTTACTTAATCTACTTCCTCGAGGGTTAACCACAAGGTTAGGAAGATTGATCGAGTGCTTGTGAATACTAAATAGAGCCTTGACTTCTCTTATTCGGAAGCGTCTTTTCTTGCCAATTCAATTGTTGAACGTA
This sequence comes from Eucalyptus grandis, assembly GCF_016545825.1. Lineage (NCBI taxonomy): Eukaryota > Viridiplantae > Streptophyta > Magnoliopsida > Myrtales > Myrtaceae > Eucalyptus > Eucalyptus grandis. The sequence goes on along the minus strand of NC_052622.1, from coordinate 48,786,919 downwards.
AACTTATACTCAAAAGAGAAGTTTATACATTTTTTAGACCTTGAGGAAGTGTAGCAGAGTCTCTACAATGTAGAATAAATGACGTGATACTGTAACGACTCTTTTGGTTCATTGTGAAATTCAGCTAGTGGGCTGTCAGTGCGGGAGAGTGGGCGTAGGCTTGGATTAAGCCGAACCACTATAAACCTTGTGTTTTTATTCTCTTCCCTAAACTCTTTTACTTTACTCGTAATTTTATTTAATTGTTAGAGTCTCGTTTCTATTTTAAAGTCTACTATTAAACAGACTCAGGTTAAAAGTAAAGTTTTACACTATACTTCTCAAAAGTTTGTTTTCGCACCTATTCACCCTCTTTAGGTGCTCATACTAGCATTCACAATTGGTATCAGAGCCTGTGTACTCATTTAAATTAAAGTGTTTTTACTTCAGAGTTAACGATCCATGGCTAGTATGTTGGCTTCAGGTTTGGTTGAAGGGCAAAGCAACACCAGACTGCCTTACTTTGATGGGAATGAATACAATATATGGAAAAACAAAATGAAAGCATTCCTAAGATCGAAAGACCCTCTTGAATGGGATGTGGTAGACAAAGGAATTATTCCTAAAACTACAACAGTCTCGAAAGGGAAAGAAGCTGTTGAGTCCAACGATATGACTCAAGAAGAGATAACCAAGAAACAAGCTCTTAATGCAAAAGCAATTTATTCTTTATATTGTGCATTATCTCCTACTGAATATAACAGAATATCTTCTTGTGAAACAGCTAAAGAAGTATGGGATAGATTGCACATCACCTATGAAGGAACCGATCGAGTGAAAGAAACCGGAATCAATATTCTACTCGGTCAATATGAAGCATTCAAGATGAAACCAAGAGAATCTATCAATGACATGTTTAGTCGTTTTACAGAAATCGTGAATGGTCTTGAGTATCAAGGTCAACCAATCTCTGGACCCATGAAGATTAACAAGTTACTGCGTGGACTTTCCAAATATTAGAATCACGTAAAGACCTCAATAAGGGAGACACAAAGGATCATGCCACTCTCTGTTGACGAATTAGTTGGCACCCTTCAATCTTATGAAGTGGAGCAAATCAATGAAGATGAGGATCCCAAATGTAAAAAAATCTATTGCATTAAAATCTAATAATGATTCTGATGTTACAGATTCAGAAGACGATATGGACAATGAAGAGCTTGCTCTCATGATAAGAAGGTTCAAAAAAACTGAACAAAAAGGGAAGAAGATTCAATTGGAAGAAACAAAGTTCTCAAAAGTTTCAAAATAAATCAGCTAAGGATGATGAATCCAATAAAGATGTGATTTACTTTGAATGCAAGAAAAGGGACACATCGAGACCCAACTGTCCATTGCGAAGAAAAAAAAAAAAAGGAAAAGCTGAGAAATACATAAAAGCCCTCAAAGCAAAAACTTGGAGTGATACCGAATATGAAGAGAGTGGTGATGATTATTCTAATATTTGTCTAATGGCACAATCAGAATAAGATTCAGACTCTGAGACAGCTTCAAACTCAGACAGTGAAATTGAGGTAAGTAATTTAAAAATTCCTACTAAAGTCTCTAAATATATTGATAAATTGTGTCTTAGTTTCAAAATCTCTCTCAAGAGGATTTCCGAACTAAAAGAGAAAATTCTGCACTGAAGTAACAGGAGATTGTTTGGAAAGAAAATGTCAAAAATTTAGATAAAAGTGTTATTACTTTGAAAGAAAATGCAGACTCTCTTTCAAATGAAAATGCACTTTGGAAAAATGATATTTCAAGTGTTTCAAAAAGGTTTTCTATAGGATCGAGAAATTAGAAAAATTCTTTCAAGACAAAGACCTTACTTTAACAAATCGGGTTTGGGAATGACTACACGAAACCATTCATCTAATTGATTTTCCTAAAGTAAAGGAAAAATTAAACAAAGACCTACAAAAGATTTTTATAGAAATCATTTCCAAAATGTTTTTGTAAAACTTGTAGGCCGCAGTGCTCTCAAATGTTCTAAGTGCAACAGCTCAGAGCATTTTGAGGAAGAATGTCCTATGGTTTAGAAACCCATTAAGAAGGTTTGGGCAAAGATTGTATATTGCACTAACTCCATTGGACCCAAGAAAGTATGGGTACCAGAGAAAGCTTGAGTTCATTTTTTAAATGCAGGTCACTATCAAGAAAAAGGTTAAATGGTACTTGGATAGTGGATTCTCATAACATATGACAAGTGACTCAAGTTGTTTCATAAAGCTTATGCAAGTTAATGGTGGAAAAGTTTCTTTTGGAGGAAATAGCAAAGGCAGAATTGCGAGATACCATAAAGATTGGAAGTCTCAAATCAGTAACGTTTCCTTAGTGGAATGACTCAACTACAACTTGCTAAGTATCGAGACAACCGTGCGACACAAGTTACAAAATCAACTTTCAAGAAGGAATATGTTCAGGAACCAGTAAAGACCCATCTCAGACATTCACGGGGCAAAGACATGGGAATATATATCTCTTGGATATCAAACTAGAAAAATCCCAATGTCTAATTTCAATTTAAGAGGAAGCTAATCTGTGGCATAGAAAACTTGGCCACATCAATATGAAGCAAATAGCCAAGATCTCCGCAAAGAAAGCTTGTTCGTGGACTACCTAACCCGACATACCAAAAATCTTAATTATGCACACCATGTGTATTGGGAAAATAGGTTAGAAATTTTTTCAAACCAATAAATCAAGTTTCCACTAATCGTGTGATGCAGCTCTTGCATATGGATCTCTTTGGACCAACCAGAACCTAGAGTATTGGAGGTAAGAAATATTGCCTAGTAATAGTGGATGATTATTTATGATTTACTTGGGTATATTTCTAGCAAGTAGGTCTGAAACATTTTCTTATTTTATAAAATTTGCTAAGAAAGTTCAAAATGAGAAAGGGTATGTTATTTCAAGTATACGAGACAAACCATGGATGTGAGTTTGAAAATTAAGACTTTGCTAAATTCTGTGATGAATTTGGCTTTCAGCATGTGTTCTCTCACCATACACTCCAAAGCATAATGGGGTTGTGGAAAAGAAGAATAGATCGTTGCAAGAAATGGCTAGAATACTTTAAATTGAAAGTAACATTTCCTCTCGTTTTTTTGGGCTGAAGCAATTTTTACAACGTGTTATATTATTAATAGTCTTCTTAAGGCCTATTCGGAGAAAACTCCCAATGAGTTATTCAAAGAAAGAAACCAATTGTTTCTTATTTTTATGTGTTTGGATGCAAATGTTTTATATTGAAAAATACAAATGATCGAATTGGTAAGTTTGAAGAAAAATCAGACGAATGCATCTTCCTTGGATATTCAACCACCAAGTAAAGCTTACGAGTATACAACAAAAAGACTCAATCTATGGAGGAATCGATGAATGTCAAATTTCAAGACTTTATACAAAATCAATCGATTCAGACTCAACCTGAAGAATCTGAACCTGCTCCAAACTCTACAAAGTCTAAATCTCCATAAGTAGCTCAGACTTCAGAAGATTAGCAACAAATGATCATTGAAGAATCAAATGAAGAAAAAGATCAACAGTTTGACAAACCAACTAGCAACTGGAAGCACAAGCCTAGTCATCCCAAAGAACTCATTATTGGTGATATTGATGAAGGGATTTGTACAAGATCCAAAAGGCATGAAGAGTCTAGTGTTGTGGCTCTTATTTCTAAAATAGAACCCAAGAGCATAGAAGAAGCTTTAACTAATGAAAGCTGGATTGAAGCTATGCAAAAAGAACTCAGGCAATTCGGTGTTAACGATGTCTGAGAATTGACTCCTAAACTAAAAGGTAAATCTGTTATTGGAGCTAAATGGGTTTTTAGGAACAAGATGAACGAGAAAGGAAAAGTCATAAGGAACAAAGCAAAACTCGTGGTCAAAGGATATACGCAAGAAGAAGGGATATATTATGATGAGACTTACGCACCAGTAGCGAGGTTAGAAGCAATTAGATTATTATTTGCCTTTGCTTGTTATAAGAATTTCAGGTTATTCCAAATGGACGTCAAAGTGCTTTCCTAAATGGATTTATCCAAGAGAAAGTCTATGTGGAACAACCTCCCGGTTTTGAAGACCCAAGGAAATTAGACTTTGTATTCAAACTGAAAAAAGCGTTATATGGTTTAAAGCAAGCACCTCGAGCTTGGTACGACAGGTTAAGTAAGTTTTTAATTCAAAATGGCTTTGTTAAAGGTAAAAGTAGACACTACCTTGTTTTTTTGTTTTTTTTTGGTAAAAGATAAGAAAAAGTAGACACTACCTTGTTTATCAAAAAAGAAAGCAAAAACTTTTTACTTGTTCAAATCTATGTTGATGACATTATTTTTGGATCACCTAACGAAAATATGTGCAAGAAATTCTCTAAGACCATGCAGGATGAGTTTGAAATGAGCATGATGGGTGAATTATCCTTTTTTCTCGGACTTCAAGTAAAACAATTGAAGGAAAGAACCTTCATTCACCAAGAAAATATGCTAAAGAATTTGTTTAAAAGTTCGATTTGAAGAATTGTAAAAGACGGATATACCAATGTCAAGTTCCTTGAAGTTGGACAAAGATGAAGGAGGAAAGAAAGTTGACCCGGAGACTATACAGGAATATCATTGGTTCACTTCTTTATCTTACTGCTTCTAAACCTGACATTTTGTTTAGTGTTTGTATTTGTTCAATCAAATCCCAAAGAATCTCATTTAAGTGCTGCAAAACGTATCATCAAATACGTTGCATCAACCTCTAATTTGGGTCTTTGGTATTCTAAAGAATGAGACTTTACTCTCCTTGGATATTCAGACGCAGTCCTAGCAGGATGCAGAGTTAATAGAAAGAGCATCTCGGGCACCTGTCAATTGCTTAGAAACAGGACAGTATCTTGATTTTCGAGGAAGCAAAGCACTGTAGCTCTTTCAACAACAGAAGCAGAGTATGTGGCTCTTGGAAGTTGTTCTCAAATCTTGCGGATAAAACAACAGTTAAGAGACTTTGGAATCGAAGATTCATGTACTGAGATCAAATGTGACAACACCATCGCAATTAATCTCACTAGGAATCCAATTCTTCATTCAAGAGCAAAGCATATAGAGATTCAACATCATTTCATTAGACACCATGTTCAAAATGGAGAAGTCTTGATTCAATTCATTGATTCAAAAAATCAACTAGCGGATATTTTTACAAAGCCTTTGGAGAAAAGTCAATTCGAGCTTATTCATTCCGGACTCAATATCTTAAAGTCTGAAGAAGTCCAAACTCAAGACTAAAAAGTCTAAAGATACTCAGACTCAAAAGATCAAGAATCATGACTGTAAGTTATTTCTGTTTTAGAAATTTATCTCACGGATAAAATCTCGAAAAGGTACGTTCATCTATTAATTTGTAATTGATTGATGTTATCTGCCCCAGTTCTCGTAATTATTGCAATCATTCCTTTTCGAAAAAGAAGTTATCTTTTGAAATGACGGTTATCTATTTTTCAAAAAGGCAGTTATTTTTTGAAAATGCATTTTCTATTTTTCCTTTTACGTCGTTCCGTATACCTCGTTTCGACTGCCTTATATACCGATCGTCTTCTTCACAAACCCTAAAAGCACAAAACATCACTTTCTTAGTTTTACTCTCTAGTTTAATCTTCAAAGTTCTCATCTTTCTTGCGAATCAAGTTTGGAATCTCTCAAAGACTGTGAGAATGGCTTCCCAAAGAAAGTCTTCAAGGATCGCAAACAGGGGACCACAACACATGCGTGAGGGTCCTATGCATTTTGACCTCACCGAGAAAGAAGAATCTCCAAGACAGCAGCAGAGCCCACAACATTCTCAACCATGTCAATCTCCTCAAGCTAGACCTCAAGATATTCATCATCAAGTGGAGGAAGAGATCATTGAAGATGCAGAACCTGTAAGAACTCAAAAGCCCGCTTTTACATTTAAGCTCTACTCTGCCTTGAAGAAGGGAGGTACTCCCTTGAACTATATTGATGAATTTTTGAAAGAGAAAGGGTATCGAAATGAAACCCACTTCTTGCGAACAATGGAACGATTGGGAGTTGCTCCTGCGAGGTCAGCAGAAAGAGCATTTGCGAATATTCCAAGCGATCCACGTGTTGGAGGTCTTAGTCAACCTGATGGGAATGATGATGACAAAATGTACACTCATTTTAAGCCTAGACTAGATGTTGTGGCAACTATTCGAAGCAAAAAAGGACAGATTTGTTTCGCTCGAAGGAACACAAGTGACTTTACTCTAAGTTGCTAAAGCGAGGGGTGATCAACCCAAGAAATGTGGACTTTGATTTTCTTGATTCTCTTAATGTGAAGCTACGAGAGAAATTCACTCTACTTCAACTTGAACAATTTTGCTCTGAAACAACAGTGGCTCATCAACTTACTGCGTACTTCTATTCTAATCTAAGCTTCTAGGATGCGAATAGATTTTCTTTTAGTGTTTGAGACTAGGACTATATTGTTGATATTGACATATTGGCGGATGTAATTGGAGTAGAAAGAGGGGCATTCCAATCAATTAGTGTGTCTATTGATCGTGCGACAGTAAAGCTTGTTCGAGATGGAATGGCGGAAGGAACAATTTCGTACTTGAGGATGAATGCCTCAAATATTTTGCTTCATAAGATTGTGATCAATTGCCTTAGACCTAAATCGACTTCGAAGACTAATGTCTCCAACTCGGAAGCAAAGCTGATGTATACTATCAACGCCGGCAAAAGGTCCTCTCTCGCCACACACTATCATGTTTCACATGGGCAAAAGAACGCTTCAAGTGCCATAACTTTGGCCAAAGGGATACTTAAGTGCCATAACTTACGAAAAGGTACACTTAAGTGCCAAATTCGAAAAAAAACGGATCACTTGAGTGCCACTCGGCCAAAACCGCCAAACGCGCCAACGTGGCATTTTTCCGCGAAGCACGTCCAAAACGACGCCTTTTGCACGTCGACGTGGCCAAAACGGCGTCGTTTTGGGTTGACGTGGCAAAAAGAAAATTAAAAATTAATTAAATTAATTTTAAAATTAAATTTATTTAAAATATTTAAAATAATAATTTTAAATTAAATTTTTAAAATATTTTAAAAATAATAATTTAAAAAACTTTAAAAACATTTAAAAATATTTAAAAAAAATTTTAAAAAAGGGAATGGGGAGGCGGCCGAGGATCGGCCCTCGGCCCCGCCGCCGGAAGGGGAGCACATGGGGAGGGTCGGCCGGGTCGCCGGCCCCCGGCCGGGCGCGACCCCGCCGACTGGCCGGCGAGGGCTCGCGAGGTTGCAGCCCTCGCCCGCATCCGGCGAGGGTCGGCGGCCCAGCTCGCCGAGCGAGGGCCGCGACCGGCCCTCGCCGGGGCGAGGGCGCGCGCGCCCCTCAGATCTAGCGGCGAGGGCTCACGGCCCTCGCCGACGACCGGCCGCGAGCCCTCGCCGCTGGTCGGCCCTCCCCCGCCGTCGCCCGCTCTTCCCGGCGACGGCGGCGCGCAGACGGCGGCCGAGGGCCGATCCCCTCAACCGCCTCCCCGTTCCCTTTTTTTTAATTTTTAAAGTTTTTTAAAGTTTTTTAAATTTTAAATATTATTTTTTAAAATATTTTAACTAAATTTAATTTTTAATTTAATTTATTTATTTATTTATTTATTTTGTTCCACGCCGCCAAAACGACGCCGTTTTGGCCACGCCAACGCAAAACGGCGCAGCTTTTTTTGGCGCGGTCGCCGAAAAAGCCACGTTGGCGTTTTGGCCGGATTTTGGCCGGATTGGCACTCAAGTGATCCCTTTTACTCCGATTTTGGCACTTAAGTGTACCTTTCGTAAGTTATGGCACTTAAGTGTCCCTTTGGGCAAAGTTAAGGTACTTGAGGGGTCCACACGTCGTTTCACATGTATAGAACGATGGTGAAAGACAATGGTCAACTTCCTTACTTAGCGCTTGTTACAAAGTTATTCAGACATTTGAATATTCAACCTCCCAAGATTCTATGTGTTCGTACCTGTGATCAAATGGTAGTAGGACTGAAAATGGTTTCCAAAATGCGTCTAAAGGAGCTGAACAAAGCTTTGGAGCGATTTAAGGAGAAAACGCTTGTTAAGACTCACCAAGTTTCTTCGGCTGTGAGAGTGCTAGTATGAACAAAATAAAGGAGTTAGGGAAGAGAATAAGAACACAAGATTTATAGTGGTTCGCTAATCCAAGCCTACGTCCACTCTCCCACGATAATGCCTTCTTGGCTGGATTCCAATATGCAATCAACAAGAGATTACAACTTCGAGTGCAAACACTTAGTAGTAGATCACACTATCTCACTAAGTCACTCTTTTGGTATTTCTCTCACGATTACAAACGTTTAAGCTCTCAAGAGACAAGTATATGATCAAAAGTCGCTCGGACTTTGGAATTATAAATTCTACGCTCCGTCTCTTACTTGCTCATCGGTCCATGATCTCCTTAAATACTCCTCCACTTCCAAACTACCCGTTGGACAAGTATCCGAGAATCGTCTTCCAATATACCCATTGGACAGCTCAGTATCTAGAAGATTTGGTAGCCGTTGAGTGACAAAGGTAAAATCCCAAATTGATTCCGATCGCCCATACAAACGAAATCTTGGTTTCCATAAGTAAAGCTTCTTCGTGTAGAAAGTTCTTGTCTTCAAGATCCAATCGTCAATCAATTAGATTGAATCAATCAAATCAATCTTGATGTGGAATCCAAACCGGATCACTAGCCGTTGTATGATTGGGCTTGAGTTACGATTCATCGAATCCGGATGTAAAGTCCGAGTCTCAGACTTTACAATATGAGTCTCTAGACTTTACAATCTGAGTCTCTAGACTTTACAACTGGTCGAACATCTCGCTTACGAGCATTTAGCTTTAAGGTACGATTCAACTTCGTGATAGAGTCCGGCTCTCTCGGTTCGGCATTCACGTTGATGCGGGAATTTGTCGAGTGAGCGGACTTCTGATGTAGAACAGACTTTGACACTAAAGTCTCGGGCAGTCTTCAGACTTTGAGTCTTGAGTCTCGGCAGTCTTCAGACTTTGAGTCTTGAGTCTCGGCGCCTTCGACTTTGAGTCTTGAGTCTCGGCGCAACTCGACTTTGACAAGTCTGGAAATCTTCGAATATATTTTGGACATGTGTTACGTTCAGTCTTCGGTCGTCTTCGACTTTGATAATATCCTTTACATGTTCTAACATCTGCATGGTCTATTACTTAACCATTAAACATGTTAGTAGCCTTTGATTTATTTTGTCATCTTCAAAACATCATAAGGGATTTCCCTAACAGGCTGCAAAACGGAAAGGGAAAGAACCATTGACTGCTCCGTCCAAGAAAAGAAGAGCACTCATCTTGGAGAATGAAGAAGATGAGGAAGATATCACCATTTATGCTCTTGCATTGAGAAACCTACAATGTTCTGTTCCACAGACAGAGGAGAGAGAGGATCAAGACAGAGAAGAGTCCGAGCAAAGAAGTGGAGAGAGAGAATTGATAAGAAAAGAAGTTGAGGAAGAAAAGACTGCAGAAGAAGAAGAGGGCATAGGTGAACAAGAAGAAACAGAGCATGAAGAGTACTTCTCACCGCCTGAAGGCAATGAAACAGGGGGAGTTGCTGAGAAAAGAGGTACCTCTTCAATCGTTTTTACTAGTGAAGATGTTAGCCGTTCATTTGCGAGATCCGTAAATGTGTATGCTTCTCAATACCTTGAGGAAGGTCATGAGGCTTCTTCTCCAAATATGGGTGCTCATGTTGAAATGCCATCATCCGCCAATACTCCTACCGATCATGCGAAGCAAGCACTCAAACCGATAACTCGCAGACTTTCGAAGACTGCTTGATATTCTTATGAAGATGCAAGGCCAGATTTATGCCATGGGATGCAAAGTTCAAAACTTGGAATGCTGGTCAAGCCTCTTCAGTTTCTTTGCATGATCAAATTCATGCCCTTGCTCTTCAAGTTCAAGCAAATGCCAAGGGTGAAGAAGTGGCTCAACTGAAAGAGGATTTGAAAAAAGCGGAAGGGATTGTCCAAAGTCAATGGGAGATTTTCAGCTTGTTTGCATTCCAAAGCAATCCTAATTCCATTCTCTTTTCATTTCTACCTTTTGAATGCTGACAAAAAGGGGGAGATGGTGCAGATTTGAGATTTGACTCTTGTTTAATATGACTTCTTCTTTTTTGATTGACTTTACTTTTGTTTGGTTGTGGTTGTGATTGGTTTGGATTTGGATTGTTTGATCGTTTAATGTTTGCAGTATCTTAAGCCCCGTTGGTATTCATGGCAAAGATAGTTGTTTTTAACAAGACTAACTTATTTCCTATTAATGCAGATTTATTACTATATTTACTAAACCAATTATCTTTTTGTGAGATATCCATGTCTCTGTTTTGAGTATTGTCTTGCAGTCAAAAATATCCAAATCGCAATAAAAATTTGTCACCATCAAAAGGGGGAGATTGTTGGAGAAAACCTCCTTGGGTGTTTTGAAACTGACAAAATGTTTCCATCAGTCTAGTCTGAAGATTTGTAGACTCTTTCGTCAAAATCTAAAGACCACAGACAACCACCGACTCAAGATTCAAAATCTACCCTCATTGATAGTTTCTAGATTGTCGAAGAAAACCTATCCAGAATTGAGTATTTCTTTTAGGATTTGGTTCTATCGACTAAAGAATATCTCTTGGCTAGATATAGCATCTCGGAATCTATTATTCGTCTTGAGATTAATTCGAGTATTTTGGATCCGTTGATTGGCGAAGCATACTTGGAAGGTTTTACTTATGGAAACCTAGATCCTGATTATATGGGCGAGCAGGATTGGTGGGCTATCATCACATTAAGTAACTCAAGATCTCCCTAATTGATTCTATCCAACGGGTAGATTGGAAAAACTCCTTTGGAATGTGCCAACGGTTATAAGGCATGGAGGAGTATATAAGGAAGATGCTTTGGTTATTTGAAGTAGTGCACGATAGAAAAATTCCAAAGTTTGAAACTCCTTATTCTTTGCCAATTCAATTGTTAAGCGTAAACTTGTACTAAAAAAGAAGTTTATACATTTCTGAGACCTTGAGGAAATATAGCAAAGTCTACACTTGTGGAATCAAGAACTTGATACTCAGTAACTCTTTTGATTCATAGTGAAATCCAGCTGATGGGTCATTGTCGGTGCGGGAGAGTGGACATAGGCTTTGATTAAGCCAAACCACTATAAACCTTATGTTTTTATTCTCTTCCCTAAACCCTTTTACTTTACTCATAACTTTATTTAATTGTTAGAGTCTCGTTTTTATTTTAAAGTCTACTGTTAAACAGACTCAAGTTAAAAGTAAAATTTTACACTATACTTCTCAAAAGTTTGTTTTCGCACTTTTTCACCCCATCTAGGTGCTCGTACTAGCATTCACAAAGAGTATTGTCATCACCAACTCATGGGGAATGGAATCATACATATCCATTTGCCAATCTCTTAGCCTATTCATCATGAGTGTCCTTTATATCATAGGGGATAGAGTCCGCATGATGTGGCCATTATTTAACATCATACCATGGCTACACAAGCTATGTCATCACAGCATTTCATGTCATCTCAACCTTCTAGAAAATCATCTCATACAATAGAATATCTAGCTAACTCCAAACTATCATCTACATATTTATATAAGAGAATTTGCTCTCTAGCAAATAGGTCATGGGAAAGGTCATCTTCACTTGACATCATACATGCAAATAACGGTAGTATCACGATTGCCATGCAAGTAATTATAATATACTTAGATAATCAGCATTTTAGAAATCGACTATTAACAACTCAGAGGATTGGAAACTCTAATCAATAACTTGATTAGTTAGACAACACTTAATCAATAAATCGGTAACTTTGTTAGTATGACAAGATCACTTTCAAATCTAGTTTCTCCATTTTCACATTTTTCACACCTAAAATAACCCCAAATTGTGGGTAAGTACACTATTAGTGTCAAAACTTGTGTACGGCGCTCACTTTAGTGCCAAAACTTTATTTTGGATCACTTAAATGCCAAATCAGAGGAAGAACTATCACTTTGATGCCATCGGCTAGAGATTACGACCAAAATAATTACGTGGCTTTTATATTTTTTTAAAAAATCGACATGGCTTTTAAACAATGTCAAGTTTCCATCCTAAAAAAAAAAAACGACGTCGTTTTGCCATCATAAGTGGATGGCCTCACAAAAATGACGCCACACAGCTCATTTGGAATTGAAATTAGGCTTTTTTTGTCCAATCCTTGCCCAACGCCGACCTAGCTCACTTGGCCACTGTTGCTTGGCCACCGTGCTCGGCCACCATCGCTTGGCCTCCATCGTAGTTGCTTGACTAGGTGAGCAAGGAGAGGCTAAGGTTGTTTCTCGGGAAGAAGCGATGGGAAGAATAGGAGGCGAGGGCGGAGGAGGAGGAGGAAGAAGGGGGGTCGAAGGTGGAGAGAGAGAAGAGAAGGAGGACGAGGGAAACAAGGAGGCGGAGTTGTGCTGGTGCTGGTGTCAATGCCGCTGCAAATGTCGCTACTAGTGCTAGTGTTGATGTCATTCTTTGGGGAAGAAGACGATGGGGAAGCCCTGCTCTCTCTCTCTCTCTCTCTCTCTCTCTCTCTCTCTCTCTCTCTCTCTCTCTCTCTCTCTCTCTCTCTCTCTCAATTTGGCGATTTAGGGTTTTGACTTGGGGAAAAGACACCAAATGATGTCGTTTTGTGGTCTAAATGCTGACTGTACTCTCCAACGAGCCACATCAACTTCAAAAATTAAAAAAATTAAAAAAGTGTCACGTCAAATTTCCAATCAATCATATCGGAGTTAGCACTAAAATGATCGTTTTCAAACTTTTGGCACTTAGAAGTAATCCAAAATAAAGTTTTAGCACCAAAGTGAGCGTCGTACACAAGTTTTAGCATCGATAGTGTACTTACCCTCCCAAATTGTATGGAAATCAATCAATTACCTACTAGGCATGAAAATAAACTTTGTGATTTAAACATGCTATTATTTTCCAGAGTTACATTCTTGCCTCAATAACGCGTTTCTCAATTAACAATTTTCTTTACTCTCAACTTTCAATTTTCCCTTAATCAAGCCATATTAACTAAAAACCAAAGACCATTCATTTGTTATCTAAATCATACGAGTATTTTATTTATACTACGAGCATGCTACAAGTTTTATAAATGACCAAAACAATACTTCTAAATTAATTACACATTTAGGTCCAATTGCATAGTAAGATACTTTATCTTGGGGATAAGTACACTAATGGTGCCATAAGTTGTGTACGGCGCTCACTTTGGTGCCAAAAGTTTCCGTTAGATCACTTAAGTGCCAAAATCGGAGGAAAAACGATCACTTTGGTGCCACCGGCGAGAAATTCCGACCAAAATAATTACGTGGCATTTATATTTAAAAAAAAATTGATGTGGCTTAAGATTGTCCACGGTGGATAGCATAAACGATGTTGTTTTCCTTTCTTCGTAAGAAACGACGTTGTTTCTTGCCATCCATCGTGGATTCACATAAGAAACGACGCCGCCTTGCTCCATAGCAAAAAACGATGTCGTTGCAGATGGAGTAAAATAGGGTTCGTATACGGTTCTCTCGACGCTGGCCATAGCTTGCTCACCACCGTCGTTCACCCACCGCCATTCGCCGCTTTGCCGTGTCGCTACTTGTCGTCGCTCGGCCATCGCCGTAGTTGCGCCGTGCGTTCACGATCATTCGGGTTTGTCATGTTCTCTATGTGGATCAATTTTGTGAAAAAATTAGGGTTCCGATGGGCAAGTTAGGGCACGGAGGGCAAATTGAGGCTCAGCTCGGGGGAAAGTAGTGGGAAAAGTGGTGGGGATGTCACTTTATGGGGACGGAATAGAAAAATTGATTCTTCCATCGTTCATTCGCTTTGTTGTGGGGACCGAATAGAAAAACGGGGTGCGGAGGGCTTGACTCGGATGGGAAACAGTAGTGGGACCGAATTTGTTTGTTTAATTAATTGGATTGCTTTTGTGGGGACCAAATGTGAATGTGATTAAATTGAAAATGGGTGGTGAGGACCTCACTTTGTTTATTTAATTCGGTTTCTTTTGTTTCACGTAAATGCATCGAATTGGGAGATTTTAGTCGCATTTGTTCCTTGACAACAAAACGACAAGAACCTACATGTAAAGTTGCCGATTCTGTCATGTGTTTCCAACAAAACAACAATGGCTCTTTTCCTCTTTTTTTCATTGGGTGCAGCATCGACATGGACGTAAATCAAGTAGGCGTCATTGTTTGCTATGGTGGAGAGTTTGTTATTGGCACTGAAGATTGGAAATATAGTGGTGGAAATGAAGGTACTATTTATGTCAATGTTTGGAAGCCATCATATATTGATTTCATGAGGAATTTGGTATATTTTACGATGAAAAGTGCAAAAACTACATTAATGTGTTCTGGAAAGAATTGAATGATGGGTTGAGATTTTTTAATGACGATAATGGTATTAAGGATATCATTTACCATTATCTTCACGGTGAAGAAGCTAAGGTATATGTTGAGTATTATAGTGAGGATGAGGATGAGGACGAGGATGGGGATGAGCAGACCACCACCGAAGGAGGAGAAGTGAGGGATCTGTTCAAGCGAGTAATCAGGTTGGGGATGAGTTTAGGTTAGATGGAGGGCAAAATGATAGGGAGATAAGTCATATTGATAGAGATGAACAAAGAGGGAGATGTCCTGAAATCTTGGATGAAGATTTGAGTGAAGATGTGGGCGATGAAGACTTCATTGGATTAGAATGGGAAATTGCTTTATCTAGTGAATTGGAATATGAATATTTGGCTTTAGTAAATTTCCCAAGTGACGAAGATGATGATGAACTCGCATGAGTCCAAGACAAAAGCAAAGGGAATTTGAGAAAAACTTGCAGCTTCGGCAAAAAGGCTCGAGCAGTAAATAGGGATGGAGATCCAGGCGAGGTAATAGAAGTGAAGATGAAGAAAGGCTGTGGCGATGAAGTTGCTGGTTCATAAAATGAGCTTGAAAGTGATGATGAAGAACCTGCTCCTCGAAGAAAAAGTAAATACCCTTGCTATGATCCATTTGTTGATAAACCTGTTTTTGTTGGTGAGCATGAGATTTGATGATGCCAAACAGTTCAAGGAAGTTGTGAAGAACTCAATTGGTGAACGGAGGAGCGTTAAATTCATTAGAAACACGAAGGAGTTTGTGAGAGCTAAGTGCTCACAACCTAATTGTTCGTGGAAACTCTATGCTACGCTTAGTAAGAATGGGTCATTCAGATTAGGTCCTTTCAGAGGAGCATACTTGTCCAATTATCTTTAACAATAAAAGGGTAACAAGTGTGTGGTTATCAAAGCATTTTTTTCAATACTATCAAAGCAATGCCCGAGATCAAGAGTCCTCAATTTCAACAGTTAGTGAATGAGCAAGTGGGGGTTAATGTGTCAAGGAATCAATGTAAGAGAGCGAAGATGAGGGTGATGAAGATATTGATGGGTGGGTATAAGGAAGAATATGCACAGGTATGGGATTGTGTTGGTGAATGTATGTTTCAAAACCCATCTAGTAGGGTATATGTAGAGGTTGTGGAGAGGCCACTCCCTGATCTTGGGCCTAGATTTGATAGATTTTATATCTGTTTTGATGCATGCAAATGAGGCTTCTTGGCTAGTTGTAGAAGAGTTATAGGATTGGATGGATGCTTTCTAAAGGGTTTATGCAAGGGGGAGTTGTTGGCTGCTTTGTGGGGAGAGATGCCAATAATCAAATGTTCCCGATAGCTTGGGCGGTGGTAAAGATAGAGAACAAGGATATTTGGTCCTGGTTCCTAAAAAAATTAATGGCTGACCTTGAGATAACCGATGGGGGAGGATAGGCATTCATGAGCGACCAACAGAAGGTAATTTCATTGTCAATTAATTCACTCCCTTTTAATATTAGTCACTTGCATATTTTTCTTGACTTGTATTTATTGGTTTGAATTTTTGTAGGGGCTTATTCGCATTGGCTGAATTGATGCCACATGCTGAGCATAGAATGCACGAGGCACATATATGCAAAGCGGTCAAGGAACTTCAAAGAAGACAAACGTAGAAGCCGATTCTGGCATATAGCAAAAGAGTACGAATATGGCCGATTTCATATTAGCCAAACAAGGATTGTTGCGGTGACAAAGGAAGGTTTTGATGCACTCTTCCAAATGAAGCTAAGCACGGGTGTCAGGCCTTCTTCGGCGAAGAGTTCAAATGCGATATCATTGATAACAACCTCAGTGAAGCTTTCAATGGTAGAATTTTAGAGGCCAGGTGTAAACCAATCATCAGCATGCTTGATGATATTAAAGTTATGGTTATGACTAGACCGCATAGGCAAAGAGATGAGGCTACAAAATGGAGTAGAGACAGGTGGGCCCCTAGGATTGTGAAGAGATTGGATGCAAATATTGCTGCTAGTAGGTTCTCGTCATCCAGTTTGGAATAGAGATAATGGATATGAGATTATTCAAAATCAGGATAAGTATGTTGTCAACTGGATAGAAGAAAGTGTTCATGCCGAGCACGGCAGGCTGAATGGAATTCCCTGTGCCCATGCCATTTGTGCTATTCAGATGAAGAAGCAAGAAAACCCGGATGATTACCTACATGATTAGTACAAAAGCTCATACCTTGCTTCATACCAATTCATGATGCGGCCCTATCGAAGCAGCAAATTTTGGGAGCCAACAAATCATGAAAGCCCTCTACCTTTACCGATGAAGAAGCAAATAGGAAGGCCAAAAAGAGACGAAGAATGCAGGAAGAGGCATCAAGTCAAAGGATGAGTAGGACTGGATCAAAGATGAAATGCTCCCTATTGCCGCAAAGGAATGGCACAATAAGAAGGTTGTGAGCTGAAAGCAGCATCAACGAAAGCAAGATGTAATGGTCGCTTCAATGCCAAGACAGGACTACATCGAAGAGTTTCTGTTGGGCCTATTGAAGGAAGGACAAAGGCCCCCGCCAGAATGCCTACTAAAGGGCAAACAGAAAGCCATGTTGTAAGGTAAGTATCCTCTTTATCTTAGTAACTTACGGTTCTTATTCGATAGTGTTGTTGGTCATAATCCTAATATAGTACATTGTTGTAAGGCCTACCAAAGGGCCAGAAAAAGACCATCGTTATAGGCTCAAGTGCAAGGATAGGGATTGGAATGGGCAGGACAGCAACAACAACAACTGAGTCCACTGTTGAGCAAATAAGAAAAAAATATCCTGTAAGTTGTACATCGCTATGTTTGGTCTTTTATGGGCTAAAATTTACATTTGTTATGTGTTTCTCGGGGTGAGAAGACGAGCAACTTTGCACAAGTTGCAAAGGTTGCTACAAGGATTATTGGCGTGAAAATGATGCACCAAGCCAAACAAGAGGGGCTCTTGGAAAAAGATTAAGGCAATATGGTTATGGGATTTGCCATGATTAACGTACTTTGGAATGACTATTTTGAATGTAAGATTTATAGGCCTCATGCATTTAATTTGTTGTATTTCAATTCATTTGGTTGACAATATCACTATATTCTTGTAGCCTGGGAGAACTTCGGAGGTACTTCTCAAGGTGGGCTAACTCAAGAATCAAGGGTGCAGCCAAAGAAGAGTGCTCCAAAGAAGAAGAAGACATCGGGCCAGCGTGAAACAGCCATCCAAAAAGAACCCAGCACTCGGTTCCATCTCAACCAACAATTGGGAGCAAAGAGGATGATATGGACCAACACATGACACGTGGTAGAACAAAAATAGCCACCGTCAAAAACAAGGAAAAGGAAAATGAGGTGACGTAAAGCCCAGCTAAAGAACCGCACACATCTAGTTCGAAAGAGTGCTCGGATTATGAATCAATTCAAAGCTCCAAGAGGAAAAGGAGATCAAGGTGTTGTCAATATTGACTTATGGGAGGGTGCTGACATGGTCTCTTTTTATGTAATGCTGGACATGGTTTTTTTCATGTGATGCTAGACATGGTCTTTTTCATGTTTTCTTTTTAGGAGTGTGTTTGATTGATGGTAGTTGTTGCCCAGAATGCCATTGTTTTTTTTTTTTTAAGAGAGTGTTGAACTTTCGATGATTGGGGAGTGAAGTTAGACATGCTTTTCTTTTCTTTTTGTAAACAATCAAACAATGTTAATGGCAAGTACTTTGAATGACTATTCATTTTCCCTTGTGTTGGTTTCGGCTAGAATGCTAGCAAGTCAGTTATGCTGCCGTATATTTTATTTTTGCTATTTTTACGCAATGTTGTTGTTCTTTTGCACTTTGTTGTCGGCATTGTTGGTTAAAGTTGTGGATTATAATGAATTTGTAGGGTTCTGATTATATGTGTTGCTACAAGAACACTTTGAGTGCCGGTACATATTGTTGCACCTGGGCTGGTGTAAGAAGATGTACCAGCAACTCAACTGGTGCAAGAACAAGGTGCATTTGGAATGTGACATTTGGCACTAACATGTTCTTTTTTAAAAAACTTGTGCAACATAAGTAATCACTTTGTAATCGCGCGGCGCACTCCTAAATGATCACTTTTATAAAAACTTGGCACTCAAGTGATCACTATTTACAACTTATGGCACTTGAAATGGTCAATCATGAATTTGCCACCATCCTTTAATTTCGGCCATGGTTTTGCGGTTGCAGCAAACTAGCAAACCAGCAAATTAGCGAACTATTACCAAATAAAAAATGCAGCAAACCATCATCAAATAAAAAAATGCAGCAAACCATCATCAAATAAAAAAATGCAGCAAACCATTACCAAAAGCTTTTAATGCAGCAAACCATTATCAAATAAAAAATGCAGCAAATCATTACCAAAAGCTTTCAATGCAGCAAACCATTACCAAACAGAAAATTGCAGCAAACCATTACTAAAAGCTTTCAATGCAGCAAACTATTACCAAACAGAAAAATGCAGCAAACCATTACTAAAGTTTTCAATGCAGCAAAGCATTACCAAATAAAAATGCAGCAAACCATTACTAAACAGAAAATGCAGCAAACCATTACTAAAAACTTT